>NW_019213034.1:0-23104 GCF_002532875.2 Varroa jacobsoni
GAGAGAGAGAGAGAGAGAGAGAGAGAGAGAGAGCAAAGTGTGTTACAGGCTATGCGCACTTTGCATATTACATATTATTGAGCACAGATAGAGGCAATTGCAGAGGGCATTGCTTCATTCTTTAACGTTTCGCATTTATCAACCCTTTCGTTATCATAGCGCTAATGTGCTGAGAGGTGATAAACTGTTCTAGAATACAAAATTATTATAATACTACGTATATATATATTATCTGTTTTACTACCGGCCACTATGACGTCAGTTTCCATCTTAAGAAAGGGACGAATCATTACACTCGTTGTAATAAAATCGCTGATAAGTTTGACGTGTGCACTGATAACTCTCACAGGATGCAAATGGGGCAAAACGTATTCACTAGGGGTCACATACATCAGGTGTGCTTCATGAGGATTTGAAGAGTTTTTAAGTTAATCTGAACGAAGATTTTAAAATGTCTTATTATACAAAATTCGTCCCCTCTCGAAATGGATCTCCGCACATTTTTAGTAGATACGCGCAAAGGTATATGCGGGAAAGGATACAAGAAAGGGTTATATATTTAGGATAAATGTCGCTAAACAAAACACAGCGAGATAGCTAGACGCCAATTCGAACGATTAATGTGCTTATGCTATACAAGCACATTAATCATTTCTCTACGGCAGGAAGAAATATACGGATGACATGAAATTATACGAGAAAGAAAACTGATGGACGATTGAATGCAGTCCATGGGCGATGTAATCAGGACCTATCCTGCTAAGGTTTCATTTAATAGTAGAAGAGTTTTTATGTTTACTTCAAGCACGGCCTGCATTTGGTATTAAGTGATGCTTAACAAACAACGACAACCACTACGGAACATCGGCCTCTAGCGGCAGTATCAGCAGCAGTAGTCAATATTCCCCTTTTTTCCTTGACGTGGAATAATGTTGTCTGAAGATCACAGAATCATGGGTCAACAGTTTCGATAAGTATCAGCCTTGCCGGATATTTACCTACAGATCATCGTGCCAAGCATTATTCGGCCCACCCTATTTAGAACCCACTTATTTGTATGAAGGAACGACAAATAGATTGGAATAAGATGTTGATAGTGGCTAAAGTTTTCCGGCATTAATATCCTTTTTGGACAGCACCAGCACTATCAAAGAACGTGGCGAATACTCGGCCTGCCTGAGCATATACATATACACGTACGCACGCATACCTATACAAATATAAATGTTTGGTTTATACCGTCATGTTCTTCACTATGACATACGTATATTTGGCAGTTGATAGGCAATATTTGACAAGCTGGCTCGTTGCCCCAGGCATTTTGCCCTGCTTCGCTCTGTTCGTTTATCGCGCAGATAGAGGAATACAGTTCTGCAGAGTGGATTGCCACGTCACAAACAAACTGTTTTGTCGCTGATTCACTTCAATCAACCCTCCTTGCACTCGTTCTATCCTCATAAATATCCCCATTGTTGCCGTAGCTTTTGTCTTCAGCTTAACATTATCCTTTTTTGTTTCCTAAAGCTCCACGCAAACCGGCCTATACCAGTTTTTGTCCCTGGCCCAACGAAGTTGCTTTGTGTCGCCCGCTCTCTTCATCCCTCTTTGATTTCGTAATTAACGAACTCTGAAGGACGGCACGAATTCGAACTGTTTGCCGACATGCTAATGATGGTTGAAGGCATTAGCTAGCCTAATTCGAGGCGACGCTTTGTGGACAGACGCGCAGACACGAATACAGCAACGTAAGGGGCTGGAAGAGAGAAGCAAAGGAAACGTGAGAGAGCAAAAAAAACGAAAGCACCAAACCTGGCCCGTGACCGCTATCGCGTTCACCTCAGTTAACGACACAACTCGCCTTCGTTACTTTCATCAGCGTTGTTGCTGTTCTAGCACCGACTTTTCCAGCGTTGATCCGATATGCCTAGTCATTTTTAATGTAATGACCCACGAAAATGACGCAGGACTCTTCCACCAGGTGTCGCCACGGCTCCTCGCTGGTGAATGGGTTTAGCCGAACACTGCCTTCGGGAGTACTAGCTCCGTCAGACACCTTGTGGACGCTTCTATTTTCTTGTTCTATTTCGTTCTACTTTACTCTTCTGTGAGTTCCTCTCGATCACGAGAAAGCTGGGGAAACCGTTGGGTTTGGGAAGTCGGGAGGGTAAGCGGCCTCCGAATCCTGCAATTACGCCTCCAGATTTTAGACACAAACAACTATGGCTGATGCCCTCTCTATTTGTTTATTTTTAAATAGAAAAAAAATATTGATTTAGATTAAAAATAACTAACCTGCTCGGTTGACGGCGATGAGTTAAAGAAGATAGTAGCTGATACAGTTTATTTCCCTTGGTAAAAAGAAATGTTTGAAGTGTCCACTTTCGCTTTCTGCATTGCTGGCTCGATGTTTGTCCTTGATTTTTGTTACTTACTTCTTCTCTCTATATATAAAGTAAGAATAACTCAATATTACAAACGGGTGCTAGGTCTACCTGGCTACTAAAAAAACCGTGTAGCAATGAAAGTCGAAGGACAAAGGTCCTATTCTGAAAAATCGTATTGCCAATCTATAACTAGATAAACATTAGCTGTGTTTCATGAACCTTCATACTCAATATAAATTGTACAAGTATTTATCATTATTATACAACTATGTATAATTATATATAACAATTGTCCACTCCGGGTTAGATGTTTGAACCAGAATGTATACATACATTTATGTTATTAATAATTACGAAAAGTCAGCGTACGTTTCTCTTGACTTTCTTACTTAATACTTACTGCTACTACTGTGTTGTGTCGCTTCGTAGTCATCGTGGAACTATCTAAGGAACTACTTCCTGCAACTATTCACTTGCGCTTATGCCAAGAAGGCTCCGACCTTAGCGATATCATCATAGTAATCGTCGCCGATCTCCTGTCGTCTATCTATGTAATATCCAGACGGTTCTGTTCATCACGCCACTATATCTGGATACTACCTAAACCTTAGCAGTCGGCGATTTGCCGTGTCCGACATGAACGAATGGGGATATCTAGCTATCGTGCGCCCCATGAAGAACGCGGCCACTGCAACATCTTGTTTTGCACCGCAGCCAAATAGGGCTTGTCTGGAAAACAAGTCTACACTGCTGTCGACTCTATGCCACTGGTACGGTAAAAAGAATGCCTTAAATTGCACTATCGCCATCCTGGAATTCAACATTGTCAACATTTCCCAACTCACTACTTCTGACTTTTCGCGAAAAAAAAAGCTAGCTGAAAGTAACTGCTCGGATCTGAGGAGCTGTCCTCAGACAGCTTCTACCAACCGAAAAAGAAAAGACTTCGCAAAAAAAGCATGAAAAAGTAAAAGACGGGATACAGGGAAATAAAGGGCTGGAGTTTGTGCCTATTTTGGATACATTTTGAAGCCTTCGAGCAGGGCCAGGGGTAAACTTCTCGTTGGAAAGTGAAAGTGCATAAGAAAGCGGCGTCTATCTTATGCCCTGTCCTTTGCCAGCTCCAAAAAGGCAGACGTTATCCATTCAAATATATAAATTCGTTTTTTTTTAACTCAAATGGAATAAACTGAGCCAAAAAATAGAAGAATGCAGGGAGCTAGGCGCAGGTCTAGTGTCCTTCTCAACTCTCTGAAAACAAATATCTAAGTGAAAAACCCTACTCTCGGGTATGCATAAAATACTCGCCTGCTCGTGTTCAAATATCGACGTTTATAACATTATTGATGGCAGGGTCTTGCTGTGGGATATATTAATCATAAGGCTCTTGCCAAGCTGGCCAGATAGAACGCATACATAAACTGGAGCAGTTATATACTGTTAAGCTAATTATGAGTCGAACGGAGGTGACACAATATCGAAAAGGATCTGCTATTGAAATTTTCTTTACAGGTTTTCTGTTGGCATATTGAAAGGTTCAGAGGGCATAGACCAACCCATTGGTCATTGGCGAACCATTGGCGAAGTCACAGGAAAACCGCTATTGGCAAATATGAAGGTGCATAAGAATAAAATGACCTTAGTGATGAGATTCAGTGGACGGTATCTCAGTTGTGGTTCACCTTTGACTGTCGTCATTATTCATTGTCCGCTGTGATCAGGCTGTTATGTAGTAGGCATTGCTTGCCGCCATTGGGCCAAGCGTGGCCGTGTATGAAATAGGGCCTTCCTTGTTATTCGATTTGTGCTCCCCTCTTCGTAACCTACGCGCGGTCCTTTGCCCGTTAGCGCTATCCTCTGAGTGTCCTTGGCGTACACGTCGCGTTAGTTCCTGTTGGGTACCCATAGGCGGACGTCGCCTCATTTCCAGCTATACAGGGTCGACGAATGAAGCCAGCAAGTGTTCGTGTGCCCATAATTTCGTTGAAAACTCGAGGGCGCATTCAAGGTTCAGTTGGAGCGCAACGAGGTAGCTGTCACAGTAACCGTCGCTTCGCTGATCCCACTGACATCCTCTATAACGGAAGCAGATACGGCTAGCCTGACACATACCTATACGACCATTTCTGCCGCATACCCCTCCGCTATTAGTCAACCGCTGCCGAGGGTGGTATTGATGGAGTGTTAAGAACCATCGGCAGATTTCGGTTCCGTTGCTGTCTCATTATTGTTACGCGCTCCTGGTGACTTGTCTTTCATTAATTCGCTTTGATTGGCCTCTATCTCTGCTCTAGGCGTTTCCGTCGAAAAGATACGCTAGAGATGGCAGGCGCCTAAGAGACATATCTACTCGTATGTCCACACAGTAACTAATACCAACGTTGCAGCATATCTTCAGACGTTATTCAAGAGGACAGAATTTTATGATACATGATATTTATACCAGTTCTTTTCCTCGCAATGTCTTAGCAAAAAGTCAAGATGAGCTTCTAGCTACATTGCAGCGGCTTGTTCCTGCATATGCTCTTCTTTTCTGGGTCTTTGAAAAGAAGAAAGAGCGTGGAGAGAGGGAGAAGGATACGGTGAGCAACGTAATACGTTGTATTGTTCTGTTGGTTAAAGGGGGTAAAGCAAGACATCGTCCACGGGTTGTCCTCAGCAGCTACCTTCAAGAGAACGTTGTGGGCCAAGGTGTGGTGGTTACAGAAACTGCAGTAATCCCATTTTCATCCGAAGTCATCTGCGGGAGCAGTGGTGCCGGTCCTGATTCAGGCTGGCCACATCCCAAATGATGAGCAACGACTTCCCGTCTGTCCCTTCCTCAAAGAGTTACTGCCAACTGCCGCCATCGCCTTGAAGCGGCAGGCGCTACAAGTTGGCGACAGCAGCAGAAGCAGGAAACAACCCTTATATTTCATACCCAAATCCCGTTTCACCGGAACCACGAACATGGCTTGTATACGACCTTGATAAATGTCTATGACGATGTTGTGTATATGATACTCAGTTTCAAAAGGAAGGAATTTGGATCGAGATCCGAATTTCCAAAAAAAGGCTTGGAATAATGCTAATTTTAACTCCTGCCGCAGAGTACCCACGAGAGTTCGTTTTGTAACTTTGGCCGCGTTTCAGTCTTGGTTAAGGTTTACTTTCTATATGGATTTCCGTATTGTTTTTGTGCCGAATTCTGGGGAGATAGGCTGATGTCGCAGTGACATATAGGAGCCAAGCGAAACAAATTGGAATTTTGATTGGCGAAAAATATTTCCGAAGGAAATTTGGGCAAATTATATACGAGCTTATACTGTATTTCATAACTGACTAAGGCGACCTTGGTTTGTTTCCTTCGAAGCAGTTTGAAACTTAGTTTGGATTTATTTCGAGCATTGTTTTTGTCATACATCAAAAGCACTGACGCACTTTGCAACTTAACACTAACTGTAGCGTAAAAAAAAAGTTCAGCAATTGCTCTGAGCACAATTGCATGGTTGTTACTAGTTACCTGTATTGGAACAGTCAGCAGTGGAAATTGTATCCAGTTAAGAGGTATTGCAATTATAACCTCTGCTAACATTATTCGCTCAATGTTTTTTTTTTTTTTTCGTAATACTGCTACTGCTGCTCTTGTTGTTATTTGCTCATTTTCTATCGCTGCGCTCGTTCGAGATCGTTGTTGCGGTGCTGATAGCAAACAGGCCTCAGTTCTAGTCTTAATCTGCTTATCCAGTGTCCAAGCGGCCTCTATCACTCAGCTGATCGCAGCGACAGTATTAGCCGGTGCGACAGTGGTACCAAGAATTATAACTATGACGTACAGCGCTGGCAGTCCATGTAGAATAACTGATGGTAATTTTATTTGATTAATCTGATTTTGCCTCGGGCGTCCGTTGCTCATCTGTCTTATCGATGTCTATCGATGTAGTGCGCGAACGCCCGAGTTGGGGCACCCAATCAGCCACTCGTCGTGCCTGCCCAATGGTACCGATATGCCGCTGCCAGCTGGTTGTTTGGTAATGAAGCTCGAACACTTTGTCCGCTACAAAATTTTGATAACAACAAGTTGTCAATGTGAAATTATTGCCGAATTACTAAATGTTGCAAGCGTAGTTTTATGGAAACGCAGTGCCCGATTAGCTGGGTGTCACCGTAATGCGCATGGATTAATTCTAACAAAAGTGCAGAAAGCTAATGCGAGAGAGAACATTCCACGCGGCAGGGTCGCAGCGTTCTAGCTAGTGTAGGCTACCAAGAAAGCTATGCGGCCGAGGCCAATTTGAACGTGCTGTGAATTTCAAAATGGTCACTGTTTCTGATAGCGTTCGATGCTCACTAAGAATATAAGGGCGTTGAAAAATCCTTCCTTTTCTTCTTCTTTGGGGAAAGCTGGAGAGTTAGTGAGGGAGAGAGAGAGAGAGAGAGAGAGAGAGAGAGAGAGCGACAGAGAGAAAAGTAGACGAAGTGTTTGCCTGCTACTGACCAACGCATCCCATAAAATAACGACTCAGCAGCTTCCCTCCAACCATTGCAATCTCAGCTTATCTATCATATTCGTATTATATAATAATGTTGCCAGAGATAAAATCGATTCGAGAGGCATAAATGCAGTGGGTTGCCCATGTGCAGACGTTTACTAGAAATTAGTAAAAGCTAAAAATTGTCCTCCTCCGGCGTGTGTGACCGTACCCGGAAGTTCAGACGTAGGTGACAATGAAATTTGCTTCGAGTTAATCCTATGAGCAGCACCATTATAAATTGTTTTTACTCGTACTGTTGGACCTACCTGTCGCGGTTTATCAGCTGCATATGAGTGAAAAGCAATCTCTAACGAGGCCTTCGAGAATGAATAAATAATTCCATCAAATATTGAGCCAGCAATTTCTGTTGTTGTCCAGCTGCGGCTTTAGATGTTCACGCTGCAAAAAAACGTTTCTTTGAAATTTTACGATTAAAAGAGTGAAATGTTCATGTGTTAATTAATCACACTCCAGTTTCTTGAACATTTGTTCATTGAAGCCTTTTTAATGAAACTGAATATCTGAGTGGCACCCCCACATGCCATGCTTTATGTGTCTATGTACTACACATCTAATGCACTGCTTGAACAGTTGCGATTTCAACATGCCGGCGTTTTTCCTTTCGAACAATGCGCTGTTACTGTTCATTTTTTCCCCGTTAATTATTGTAGCAGTTTTTGTTTCTCTTCATAAATTTGCCTCAAATGCTTTTATCCATCTGCTGCAGTCCCTTTTCAACAGCATAATGACAGGGGGATCAAATGAATTCATGAATTAAATTATGGAAACACGCAAAATCGGGCCTTGAGGGTGGACGCAGTCAAAACAGAGGACAGAAAAATGAGGACATTTTACCTGAATTCGCTACCACTGAAACGAAACAAGGTGTTCGCTCCCAGTTTAAAACACGAGCACAACCAGAACCGATGAGGCACCACCGAACTGTGTTTCTATTATATGTCTCGGTCTTCCTTTTCTATTTGTGTTTTCTTTTTCATTATTCTTTGACTCCAGAAAAAGGAATTCAGCCAGAATTTTTAATATGCTCCTTGGCAAAAGGAAAATAATAACGTAGCAGCCCAAATCTGAGTCTCTGTGCCCCTTAGGCAAGTCCGCTTTATCGGAGATTTTATACGGATGAGTCAACCGGAGGATATGTTCGATGAAAATCTAGATTGGCCTGGGCGTTCAGGCAAAGTAGCTTACTGGATTGGGACAGAGGCCGACTGCAGTGTACTAGCAGGATAGCGACGGAGGATACATCGGGGGAAAGCGCGGAAAATAAGCTGTGCTGGGCCGTATGTGATTGAACAATGGCCTGAATAGGGCATCGACAAGAAAGCATTGGGCTTTTCCTTTGAGAAAGAAAAACCACTAGCAGCCAATGTAGCAACAGACGCAGTAGAGGCTCAAGCAGCTGGTGTAACCCTTTGCTAGGCTGCTTTCGTTCTCCTGTTGTATAATCATTCTTGAAATGGGCGCATCTCTAGTGCCAAGTACTCAGTCTCGTTATAGATGCATTAAATAGATTATGACACATTTGAGACAAACACGTTTATGATTTTTATTATCAATATCATTGGCAAGCGACGCGTGTTTGCCTTGTTAAGTGGTACATTTACTGACAAAGAAAAATAAGCGTTTTTTTTTTTGCAATTTCTAGGAGTAAGTTCCAACTACGTATTACACTAAAGCAAGGTATAATTGGAGCACAGAGAATAGGCTGGACTTTTCTCGATTTATATATTTTGTGTATTAGAGCCTCAGTGGTACTGTTCAATTAAGCAGCGGTAAAAAATGAAATTGTGCGTTTAATTCTTAGTAGTTTAACATGAAGGAATTGATTATTATATGGTTATTATCTAACATTTACGTGCCCATGGAAGACTTTATTGTCTCCTCCGATTTACCTGTGTGTCCGAGTGCCACCGCACGCTTTTTTGTTACATTCGATACGTTTAAACATTACAACGGCTTCGTGATCGCAATAGTATAACAGCAGTGGTAGTGCGTACCTCACCAGATGTGCACGGAGTCAGTAAGGCTACATAGAGCGCCCTTGTTCTTTTTTTCGCCTTAACACAACACCATAATATCAGCAAGGACGTTACGTTATTCAGCGGTTACGTATTATCCATTTGGCGGTTTCTTTGTTTGCTGCATCCGTCTAACCGTGGCATGGAGTCGAGATCTCAAAGTCGTCGCCGTTGAGAACATTAGGTCTGAGCTTTTTCCACTAGTCTTCTTCGAAGAGAGATCGATTACCTGTGCGAAGGGTAGAAAATGATATAAAAGAGAAATGTGCAATAGAAGTCGTCGTCATCGTTGTCGACACTTTCGTCGCTATCGATATCGATGCTGTCGTTATTGGTCCTGCCTGCCTTTACCGTCGTTTCGCGTTCCAGGATGATGCTTGCTTTTGACGAATATTTTTTCCGTTGTTTAGCGTAATCAACCCCCGAATCCGAATCCTCTCCCGTTTTTCGGCCACCGTTGCCGCCCGCCCACATTCTAATTAAAATATCGCAGCGAAGCCACCCCTCGACTTCCGCCGCGGAGTTGAGCGGGTAGCAACGCGGCTTGAAGCGTGAATTTTCTTTTATAGATATCTACCGTAGAGGCTGTTTTACCTTGATTACACGCATGACCAGTCTTGTCTGTCGCTTCTGATAATGCTGGGATTCATATCAATAGCAGCTAAATGAATGGGGTAAATTCAGATAAATAAATATGGACATACTCTCTCACTCAGATAACTAGATGAGATGGTCAGAGGTTCTGCTGGTCTTTTCTTGCTTTGTTTAGCAGGGCCACTATGAGCAACAACGCTGTAAACAATGCCAATAATAATATGAATATTTACTTTTTGTTAAGGTGTTAATTTGTTATCAGGGAGTAGTAAGCGTATCACTGAATAAATTTTAGAACCGAAATTATAGAATTGGGAATCTCAATAAGTGCAATTTATCTACATATGTTTTTCTTCGTTTTCTAAAATCCTGTGCCGGCGATATCAGTACATTTTTTTTGTAAAGTCCCACGAAATAGGCCTTTCTTAAATGATAATCCCTAATGTATACTGAATTATTAACAATGTTATAAATATTTTTAATGGGAGCTTGGAAAGTGTCTGCGCACAAAATCAGAAATGCTATTAAATAATTAAAATATATGTATGTTTTCCGTTTTCAGGTGAGTACTGAATCTGCTGATGATCTAAGGTAGTACAATTAGGTGTAAAATTTAGTACGAGATTCATACGATGTCTTGTGGTACAAGGGAAATATTGCATGTCCGTGTGTTTTTTAGTAGTTAGTTACTCCTAGACGCTGGTGACCACCATTTGGCCAGTGTTAACAATCATTGCGGGATATGTGCTCTGAAATGATTTTTTCGCTGAAATAACAGCACTGCATCAAGTGTGACGTTTCGTTGAGCACTACTGAAATAGGGTGTAAAGACTGTCTCGACCTTGTTCTGTATATATCTATATATAGTACAGGATATGTTAGTGTTTCACTCGAAAGCGCTGAGAAGACCTCATTCGTATTTTGCTTTGTGACGCAGCCTTGTGAATCGTTAACGAAACAGACTAACATTTTCCAGTAATTTGTTTTCTCTGTAGAGTCCGAAGCATAATTTTGGCTATAGTTCTTCTATATCGAGTAGTTCTATCGTGATTTGGTTTCTATTTTTAACCAGGCTGACTGCAAAAACGCTAATGCGCAGTTGAAAATCAAATAATTCTCCGGCACTAAGAACGAGTAAGCCTTGTCCCTCAGGTTGACTGATGAAGATTTGAAACTGCTTTAGCATTTCTTCAAGACTTTTCATTCCTCTTCGCCGGCATTCGTCACAGTGGTCTCTTACTGCAGTTCTGCTTAGCGTAGCTGTGGACCTAACCTGATTTTGATCCGCGTCAGGGATTTTGAAATCTATCGTGTCTCCCGATACTCATCTTCCCCAATGGGCATTCCCTTATCCATCACCTGGGGATGCGCTCGCTAGGGTTTCAGCAACCCCTACCCCTTGGGTCATTAAGACATCCAGCCTCAGTCGCTGGTTGGGGCCCTCCGGGACTCTGATCTAAGTGCCGTTTCTTCGAATGATGGCATTCATGAGTATTATTCATTGTTGTTAGTCGGCTCTGTCAGTTGTGATAGCGACGACGTTGCTTAGTTCGATGCTAGCTAGCACAAAGGAAAATTGTAGCGAAGCTTAGAACCCACAAGTCGAGAAGATAGAGCCTACAGTCCGACACAATGCAATCAACTTATAAAGCGCGATTTATTTACTTACTTTCAACTGTGGCATAACCGTACCATGTTCTAACTAAGCTACGTTAAACAAGGCTTAGTTACATGCCGGTTAGATCGGTGGTGGCGCTTTCCAATGTAAATCAGATTGCTACGGAGCTGTCTATTTGATCGGCAAGTGACCATAGAAATTTGTAATTGAGATCGCTCCTTTACCGTGTTCCCGAGAAGCTAAACAAAAAAACCGAAAACCCAATTAGGACTTTATCGCGGAAGATTTATATATTTAACAATATTTATATCTATTTTATAGATGATCAAAAACGTCAGTGTCATGGTGCTCGAGAAAGCGGATTCTGAGAGAGACTGGTAGAGCCCACAGGATTAAATTCGGCCAAACGCAAAAAGGAGCTTTCACTATTCATTGTATATCTCGACGGCCTGTTAGGGACATATGCTGCTTTTCTCAGTAGAAAAGACTAATCGAAAGAACACAGTGAAGTCTTTTAAAAAGCGAAACTAACATTAAAATACATCCGAAGCGTATGCCAGAGCGCAAGAGTTGAGCCCGGTAAATTTTTTCCGTTCACATAAGCCTCTTTGCATGTACACTTCGAATATATTGCAACCACTACAGATTTGCCGCGCAGGGAAAAGGCATTAGCTCCTATTGTTTGTTGGTTAGTTTCATTAACAATACCCTAGGCAGTCTGTTTCACACCAGCTTCCCTGTATTTGTACTTAGACAGATTGCCGTAAAATGGCAGGTGACAGCCAAAGCTGTGAAAGAAATCATCGGTATCTGGTGTTGAAACATGTGCAAATGATGTAAGCGAATCTATATAATAAGTCAGTAGACACACGTGTTATTTACGAAGTTAAATAAGGCTTACAAACGGGCATGCGACGCTATGATCAATACGCTTTAGCAAGCATTCGAAAACAGGTAGCCATGGTGTACTTAAAACAAACCGTGGGCACAACACGACCCAGTAGTATCACTACAATAGCCCTTGCCCTCCGTGATAGTATGACAATGGTGCAGTAGTAACTCTTAGGTGATAGTTGTCCGTTATGATTTGTATAGCCCCATTTGAATTTGTTTGCATATGGCGTGGATGTCTAGTATGTAGAGGGTTTATCCTTCGTGAGACAATAAACTTTTGTAAAACGTAAATTTGACTATCATAACTTACAAATGACTATCTAGTTGGCTAGTTGGAGAATCCAAGCTTTTGAATATGAGGACCTATCATGAACTAAAGGCCTGCTTGCCAGAGTTTTTCCAGAATTTTCGACAAGATGTAACATTTGTATGCTTTTGCTTATTATTAGATTTCACAGTGTTATTCCTGTTGATATTGAGGATATATAACGCATAAACGAGCTTACTCATTTCGAAAAATTATGACTGGTAGCAATTTCCTACAGGGTACTTTAAACAAACTATCAAAACGGCATGCTAGTAGAACGATCACAGGATTGTTCCCAAATAAAATGTATCTTCGTTCGCTCCGATAATGAGCCCCGTACATTATATACCGCTTCCATAGAAATTGGCCTTATTTAAGACCTGGGGTCTCGGCAGAAATTTCGGCAGCATATAACCAATGTTACGAAATCTACTATTGTATGTGTTAATCATTGGATAGTGTGCGATATGACTCTATGAGGAAAGTTTCAAACACGTGAGATATCCTAAGAAGACTCGTTGATACATCAAATAAGAGTTAATTCTACAATGAAGCTGGTTTTCGTTTACAAGAATTTACTTTTAATTAATTTATAGAATAAACCTATTTGATGATGTTCACCTTTTGACCTGATAAAAGTCGCCACCTTAACCATCACGCGGTTAAGCTGCAATTTTCATAAGTTATTTTATTCCGCCCTTCATACACGCGTTGGAGCACACACATTTACACATAGCTATAAGTGAATATAGGGTAGTTAGATTGGCCTCTGGAGGGACTGGGTTTTTTTTATTCCATTCAGTTTATGTTGCTTTGACTGAAGTGTCGCCTCCTACGAACATATAGGTTGGCGTCTATTGGTTGACTAACCATTGTTAGGACAAGGTTAATGCTGCATGACGCATTTTCGTTCCTCGTCTTGATTTTTTCATTTGTTTTTTCAGTCCCTAGCTAATTGGCACTCCTCTTTGCTTGAACTCCAAGCTGATCTCTTCGCTCATAATTGATAAATTAGATCGTCCAGTTCGTCTAGTTGTCCGGCTTCCCGCCTAATCGTCCGAGCTCCCCACTTACCTAGCGTATTACAGCTGACTATCCAACTATTGCCACCCACCAGCGATCCTTACCGGTTTCTCCAGTGCTTTGCAAATGATTGACAGAACCCCTTCGAGATCTTTTCAACGAGTCGACGACAGGTCCTTTATCGTCACCCTAATTATATTGGGAATCTGATGGGAAAAGAGAATGTGGGCAGAGTAAAAACTGAACAAAGCCCACAAGATGAGCGGTTGATCAGAGAGAGCAGCTACGGACCGTGGTGACGGCCCCAGCGCCCGCCTGCTGCCTAACTTCAAGTGGATGCGTTAACTCACTATTACTAGCGTTGTAAAGTTGTTGCTCTTCTTGGGAATCGCTTGTTCGTCCGCTCGATCTAAGCTTTTCTGATTTGACAAATACAGCGTAGCGTGTTGATATTGTAAGACGTGCTTTTTTTCTCCTTGTTCAAGCCATTTCTCGTTCTGCTTCTATGGTTCGCTGGTTTCTTCTGATTTGATTTTTCCTAATCTTTTCCAGCCTCGAGTTTTTTTTTAGAGTGCTTAGTACTATCTGAAGGTGTTGGACTTGCTTTTTGACTAGATTGGCAACAATAACGGCGTGAACGTTGCCTCGATGCCAGTAAAGTACCCCATCCAATGTCATAAAGTATAGTCGTTTAGTAAGAGCTATTTGAGAAGCATTCGCTACATTCGACACGGCTAGTTAGTATGTATGCGCTGTTACAGCAATGTGTTTTAAGACATAAAGAAATATGTTGCGAGCTTTTCTTGCTTTTTTTTTTTTTATACTATTTAATGCTATTTGAAGGGCGAGAAAGAGAGAGAGAGAGTACCAGAAAGGTCTCCGATATACTTCAAAGCTCGGCAGTTTTTGGACCGGTAACTTCGTTAATAGGCCTACGAATCCAATAACCCTTTGGTTTAAAAAAGGTAAAGGTCTGGTGTTTCAAATTGCTTTCGGCCCGTTTGCGCTATTCATCTCCGAGGAAAATTGTGTAAACTTTTAGCTCACGTCGGACGGAACTCACATGGTTGTTAAGCTCAGATCATCTTCGTGTTTTATAGTTAGCCCGCGTTACTGTATTCCCAAGAGAGAAGGCTCAGTCCGACTAAAAGAGTGTAACGTCAAACCATCGTGTTGTTTATGTGGATACGCTTGAGTATAAGGTATGGCCTTTGGGGCTAGATATTAGTTGTTTCACTTATTATACATAAGCTACTTCAACTATAATGTCGACAGTCATTTGATAATGATATCCTCAATATATAAAGGATTTCTGACTATTAGATGTCTGTGTGCATTTACCTATATGTGCTCCTCATAAACAACGGTCCTCGTATAACTAACGACGAAACACTGCCTAACGCTGTTTAACCTAACGAATGACAGTACCAGTACATTCTGATTAAGTTTTGAGATTTCCAGAATCTCATGTGGAGGCGTTTCTATTTACGTACACATCACACCCATCGTTGACTTGTGTGATTATCTTTTTCGTATCGGTACGTTCTCAATGGAATTCTTTTAGGTCTCTTGCTACGCAGTCTGCGTGCAATTAATGCGTTCTTCGTAGCGTAGTCTCGTTAGATCGATGGCCCTTAACAAAGAGGGCATCATACGGGGACTGTCCCGATCCAGCTGTTATGCGAATACAAAAGTGGGTATCTTGTGCTAGTCCTCTGTAAATATGGGACAATGGACAACATGTGTCAACACACAAAGAGTTGTGCCCTCGTGTCAAGGTTGTTGCTGCTGTTAGTATGTAATCGTTGCCTTGACTGTGATAGTAAAACTCATTCAGGTAGCACATTGTAATATGTTATCTATGCTCCAGTTCATGCTTTTTTATATCATGTCTTGTTTAGGCGATAAATAAGCGACGAAACCATTTGGTATCGAACTGATAGGTAGCGAGCTAGCCGACAATTATAAAATTAGTAGAGCTAGTGGTACCAGGCGTTCATTCACTAGGAGTTCGTTAATTTGTTCTTTGGCGAGTGTTTCTATATATATATATTCCCCTTTGTCTGTATATCTTCAGTGATATAGAACTGACCTAAACAGCAAAAGCTAGCGACGTCCTAGTTAGTCTGTTCTTGCAGCAGCTTTAGGGCTGGGCACTGTGCGCACCTGGCTTGGCAAGCGGGACGTAGGTCCTGTCTACGATCCTGATCAGTCCAATGTTGCTGACGAATCCAGAGCGCCGGGGCACTTGGCAAATCGAGGTGCGGTCGCTTTATATCGGCGGTAGTTCGTCATTTCTCCAATCAACCAAAGCAGACTTCGTCTGCCAAAATAGTTCCATCACCAGAAGTACAACTGCGGCATCTACAACTGCGCTATCCGAAGATGACGAGATATCCCATGTGGCTATTTCTCATAGCCAAGCTCCTGATCTGTTTTGCTTCTGCTTGCTGCTCAGGCTAAAGTTGCCTGACAGGTCGACAGCCAGACATCGGCACAAAGTGGACATAAAGAAGCTGCTGTGCACGAACGAATAACAATAGAACCAGGATAAGCTACGGCTGAAACGCGATACTTCAACGCGTCTGTCGTTTTCTTTGTAAGAGGGTGGCGAATGACGATGCCTTTCGTCAGACGTAGGTACATGCATGCATGCATGCATGCATGCATCGTCGCCTAAGAAGCACATATTTTTATTTGTTACCTATTCCTGAACGCTTCGACTACGTCAATACTTATTCAGCCGTTCGTGCTATTTGTTAAGAGCTATGACAGTTTTTATCGTGCTATCGTTGTCTTATCTGTTCGGAGTGGTCATATGCTGAACTCCGCTCGCTCGCTCGCATTCTGTTCAGTTACTTGGCGCCGGTCGTCTACTATGTTCTAGTATAATAAAGCATCATGACCTTTATTCGCGTTCGTGTAAATCAACATGCTTTTATTGATTAATGTAAAAAGCAGCCGTAGAGCAAGTGGAGTTAATCCCAAGCTTCGAGATAGAATAACAGCGTAAGAGACACCAGCACCGCTAGGACTCACGTAACGATAACAAGGACTAATAATATATCGATTAGATAAGTCGCTCGAGCCCTCTGGGCTGTTTTGGATGGCAGGTGTTACGGTAGTAGTTCCAGGTAAAAGCTTCCGGTGGACGTAGCTATGCGTGGAGGATCATCTACGCTATGATTTATCAGGTGGCTGTTAGACAACTTTGCAATAGGCCAAAGCAAATGAAAAATAGGAGCAGCTGAGAACACGGTATCGTGACTCCGTTGAAAAATGCGGCTCCCATTTAGAGAGAGATTTGTTGCTTTACTTACCTATCAACACCGCTGTTAGCGCGAAGCTGAACGAATGCAGCGACGACAGGGTTCGCTTTTTCTGAAGAAGGTTAGCCTGCCAAGGGTCGCTCGCTAATGGCTCGCATCGGGCGTCGAAACGATTCAGCAAAATTAGAAATGGGCGAAGGAAAACGAAAGCTGGAGGCGATCCAAGTATAACGAATAGAGAACTATTGACTCATATTGACTAAGCCAGTTGTTGCCCTCGGACAGTCGCAAACTGCACGCTCCGCCGTCAAGCAGGGAAAAGTCGGGGAATGCGGTATACGATAAGACAAATAGGTGGTGATAGCTGACGGCAGAATTACGGCGTACGGTGACGAGAAAGGCGCCTAAATAGACTGCCGGTGCCTGGAAGCACGTGTATCCTAGTTTGTAGCAATAAAGGTGAAAGTTGTGGTGGTTTGTTTCATCAGGTCATCATTTCAGGAGTTATTTCAGAATACACCTTTTCGTGGTGAACGACATTGATAGTTTAGTTGTGGATAATTTATAGAGAAAGGAACGGTTTGTTACGTCCTGATTTGGAGTCCTTAATTATATGCTCTTGCCACAAACGCGCAAAGCTGTAGCGACATCTTTCTCCACGCAACGACAAATAAACAGCCAAACCTATTGAGTGTGCATTGTATACTTAAAAAAAATATCACACAGGCGCTATCTAAACATTCTGTTGTAAACACGAATGGGAGAGCACTGAAACTAATCAGGTCATCTACGGATGGAACTTAAATGCTTGGATGCTGTTCATGTTTTGTAGCATTTGCCACATAATCACAGTCGTCTCACGTGCAGAAAATGGCGTATACGCATCTTGACCATGACGAACCCCTGTCCAGGTTTTTCGTTGTAAAACATAAGCAATAGTGTACAGCATTTTGTTTACTTTATCGGACTCAGAGAAAAAATCGAAATTAGCGGGTGACATTTGACCTGACGTGAGTCCTCCGTGTGTCCAATTTTTAGCGCGTAGGCTGGTCCTAGGTTTGATTACGCATAGTTTCTTCTAGGTCAACCAGGTTGTTTGGTGACCTTGAGAGTGAAATCGATATGAAAACCCGTCAAATAGATGCGGGTTAGGTCCGGCTCCATTCAATCTGGTAGTTCACGTTAACGCCAATAGCCTGCCACCTATATTTGTTTCATTGAACATTGAATTTATTCATGTTACGCACAATCGAGGGTCAAGGTCACTGAAAAGGCCTAATATTTTTCGCACATACGTAAATAGAGCCTTTTTCCTTTAAGTGATCAAAGGTGCCGAAAAACTATTGATGGGCTAATGTTTGCGTTGAAGTTTCGAGATCGCAAAGCTGAATAGATTAACTTATGTCTTTTTCTATGGCCACATTGCGGCTCTCGACATGATCTAATTTTTTTAGCCTGGCGCACACTGGTAAACCGTGCTCGTGGAAACCCGAAGGTTTACGTTGTATCAATTGTGGTGAGTATAGTCACAAAGCATTCATCTAGCTAGAGACAACCAGCGCTACCACTGTTTCTAATACGAACACAAACCGCTAGCGATTTTGTCCCTTCTAGCGTTTAGTTTAGGTTTTCTGGCGTTAAGATTTTAAAGATACGTAGCTATAAGGGAGCAGCAATATATGCCTTAAGTTTCTAGACAGTAAAAACAAGTAACGAAAATACACGAACTAAGAGTAGATGATAAAAACGAAAAGCAAGAAAAGCCGATATCGACATTTACTCTGTACAACATTGTTGTTATTAGATTTGGGTCACTTCTGCCTTCAAGGGAATCACTGCACTATTTTGTATTATACTTCGTTTCTTATAAGCTATAAACAAGCATCAATGAATATCTCGTAATCGTCTGCTCACACCGAACTATTCATGCAGAATGCAGCTTGATAGATTATGAAAGCGTCTATCGATTTTGTAGCGTTTCGTTGCCTCTCTTTTTTCCAACATTTTATACGGAGCGTCTACGGCGGGCCACTTACCCGTCCTAAATATCGTAAGGAGATCATCATCATAAGTGAGACTTTCCAAACTTCCAGGGTAGAGAGCTTTGAACCTTAACCTAAACCGCATCGTGAAAACCGTGTATATTGTGCAATCCTAATTATATCGAAAATGACAGTGATAGAAAGCGCTCCGAAACACAAGGGGCTCGAATCAGTTTGAGAAAGTCACGCGCTGCGTGTAGTATCACTCGCACGGAACAAAACAACTCTCAGCGACCCGCAATGTAAGTTCAGCATCTACTGCCTTTACACAACCCGTCCCCTTAAACGCTAGGGGATAAGAACTATTTCAGACTGATCGGGAATCACTGATCGTAAGATACCGAAGGGAAACTAAGGTTTGTGCTTCAAGTATACCAAACAAATATGTGTAACACAATTAAATCAAAATAGTATAGCACTGGATCGGAAAAATCCCTTCCGTAAAGGGATAAAACAATATTTATATGATAAATATATAATATAATAATTTATAATAAAAGGTTGTTTCCAAAAACAAAATGTGAAGCACAATCTTACTGGTGAAAACGCAACTACTTTCTTAAACCCCGCGCAAGAGCCATCTGTGGCTTTTGCCAGGTGCCGAAGGCTGATGCTGTAATTGTTGTTTGAAAGACTTTAAGCCATTAACTCGCATGACGATCAGTCTTGCTTGCGTCATAACTAAGTTAAGAACTTTTTACTAATTCTACAGCTTTTCTACTACACCTTGTTTTCTTTTCGTTGCAAAATATATAGTTGCCAACTTTTGTTTGTTTAGTTATTAAACATTACGTCAAGTACTACTGCCCTACTAGTCATGCGTAACTTAGCTAGCCTTCTGAAGTTGTTTATAGTATCGGATCCTCATCCATGCCTGGTATGTAAAACTATAACCGTAGCCAAATATAGTTATGTTGTAGTTATGGAAGTTAGATTAGGCGAGTACATGTGTCATAGCTGTTGATAGAATGGTCCAAATGTACAACTGATCATGCTTGATCAGCGATTAGTACGCAGCAGGATATGCAAGGAGTTCTGTGCCAACTATTGCCTATAGGTATCGTTCACTTCGAGCCCTCCAATGTTTTCCTAAAACCGCCGGAAGGGTCCCCGTTCGCCACCATCCTTAGAAAGCGAAGACCGTCCAGATTAGAAATAGCAAGAGTCGTTCTTCGTGTCCTATTTTGTGCTGCCGGCCATCATAACAGCCACATCAATATGCGCTTTAGATACGGATTGAACCTTTTGCCTATATGTCTTGTACAGATAATGCTAGCGGAAGCTATATCAACACACGGCGGACATTCTACTGCTAAAAAAGGTACAGACTGCCGCAGGTGGCACTTTTTTATTTCTTTTTTATGTCGATATAATTCGCCGAGGAGGATTGTAGATAAGTAAATGCATTTAATTACCCACACGTCGCTGCACAGACGTTTAGGGATAAACTAAGATCAAACCGAAAAGTACTTTTGCTTATTACCTATTTTGTATGTACATATGTGTATAGTTTCAACACAGACTAATACTTACGGTCGACCGCTGATTGCATTGTGACCAACCTAAACGCGGCACAGTAATAGTCATAATGATAAAAAATTTTATACATTTTCTGTTGCATGATGAGGGGCAGTTGAGGTAGACAGCAATGGATGATTTGTTACCGACTCTGCATCTCTCGGTTTTTAATATCACACAGAGTATGAGGTTGTTGCTGCCCCGGGGCCAGTCGCTATGAGCATCCCGACAAACATTCTAACGTACCGTGGCATCCACAGCAGGAGGCCGTAGAGGGCTCGAGGTGGTGGCTGTCCAAGTGTCCGCACCAGAACCCTCCCCGAGGTATTCTCCATGGTCCACACCTTTCAAGAACCGTCTAAACACATTTCTAAAGTGTGTACGTATGGCATAAGAGGACGAAAGTTTTCCGAGTACAAGTGACTTGCCTAAAGCACATGTTTACAGGACGTGGAAGGCTGCAGCACACGTAAAGACTATCAGACCGCTAGTGGCGCCACGGCAGGCCATGACCAAAAGCCTAGATTGCCACAGAGTCGCTATATTCTGCGCAATGTTATGCTGTTGCTGTAGCTACAGCATGTTCCGAATTTTAATTTCAAAATGGTATACAATTTACTATTTTTTCTCTGTATAATTACGATAGGTTTCCATGACGTAAAACTAAAGTGAATTTTAGAACATGTTGAAAAATATAGAACAATATAACCTAGCAGAGCTTGAAGATAAGATTTTGATTTCCAATTTAATTATCGGCACACATAGACACGTGCGCACAATACAGGCAACCTATAGTGTCATATATGAATATATGGTGAGGCGTATTCTGCCTCCACAGCTAACACGAGGTACATACGTATATAATCAAAAGTGCTTTGTTCAAATCTATAGTAATTTTATTAGAAATTAGAAGCGCGCTTGAATAGACGACACATTTTGTTTCGCTGAGGGTAACTCCGGAAAAGAACCACTAATTTTATAGTTTGTTACCAATAGTCGTAGTCGCCTGATTCATGAAAGTAGGGGCAGTAGCGGTCGTCTGTCACTGTGCCAATACACCAGACTACGATGATTAATAGGGCGAGAGGGCAAGAAAAGGAAATAAAGTAACAGCGGCCGCCAAGCCGCTGTACCACGAGGCGTCATTAAAGTGTAAGGTCGGGGCCATGCGCAATATCAACAGAACCAGCGTGGACAACCTTGAACCTTAGTCACCGCCATTGTCATACCAAAGGCAGCAGCGTTGGCAATCGCTAGAATCAGGCCGCTATTTCTGCCGAGCTCTTTGCTGTCTCTGTGCACTGGCTGCCTGTTCAACTGTTCCTGTAAAACTGTCTGATGATGAGACCTTTTCGAACTAAGAAGCGCCAAGCGTCTTCTCCGTTCTACTCGTTCACAGTCTCACATCGTTCGCTCTGCGGCCATGCAGCGTTCATGCTGGCATAAGGCTACTCCGGTTGCCTTTGTTGTTGTTGACTACTGCGAATGTGGGGGCTGGGCCGCAGATTGTACATTTGCATGACCGGATAACTGGCGATGGTGCCGGCGATTGGCTGGCGCGGGCTCATTACGTCCGGACGAGCGACTAACGGATCAAATTTGCAGTATGTCGCAGCTGATGTGTGGTCGGTTCGGTAAGATTGAGTCGCTAAAGCAGCATCTGCGGCAACTGTTTTGATTGCTTAAATGAGGGAAAGTGCGCGTTAGACAGAAGGAGCAATTAGGAAAAAAGTCTGTAATGGGAGAAAGAAAATGGAACAAGGGCTGTCCTCAGTCTGCGGCCCGTAGTAGGCAAACTGGCAGCGCCAGCGCCGCTCTCAGACCAGCAAAGCAACAGCACCCGATTTCTAACCCTATTTAGATACGGATCATGTTTTTGGTCCTGATGTAAGATGCCAGGAGTGACAGGGACTGTCTCACGCCCGTATTTATATTTTCGTTGATGGAACGACCTACTACTATTACTGTCTTTCTACTTTTTGACGCTGCTATTCCTGCAGGAATTTCTCTCGGCCTGATAGGCCGTAACCTTCTAGACGGTGCTGCGGGTCGTTCTCTTGACCCAAAAATCTATTAGTGGACATGTAGTTCAGCTGGGTTCGGTCAGCGGGATATTTGTTTTTGCAAACAACCGCAAATAGCGGCCGAAAAATGAACAGCGTAATATGCCTTGAAGCGTTAAAGAGTCGTCAATAACGACAAATTACACGCTACGAATAACGGACTATGCGAGCACATATAATGCTATCCACCCGCACAGAAGCACAATGGAAGTAAGGTAATTAAAGATATGGTAGCAGTTAAGTCGTTGTGATTACGACCAGGGGTGCCAAATGGGCAGTTTTTTGGGGTGCGTTACGACCGCAAGTTCAAGTATTAACTTTAGCACGAAATAAGCAAAAGGTAGGTTAGTTCGAGAAACCTACAATAAGACCCATTTTGGTCTCCTAGATGATGCAAATCCTGCTATACCGAAGACATAATTCCGAGAACATGTTCACATTATAAAAGAACATGATTACAATGACGAGATTATAAAAGTAAACCACCAGTGTTCCAGGCACTAATGGCCAAATACGGTTATGCATAACTGTAAAAGATCGGTACTTAGATGGGCACCGTAGCATGTACTGATCGTATCGGCCATATTAAAATAGCTGGCAATCCGACCCGATGCTCAACGGCAGTAAGAAACTCGTGGAACTCGAAAGCATTGTATTTTTGTAGAGACAGTAGAATCGTAGCGTGGCTGAAAATCGACAAGATAACGGTCAAATCAGGAGCATTTACTTGAGCGTGTGCGATAGCACAATTTCACGCATTGTACGAGCTTTATTCACTGGTTGGAAGATATATATACATATATATATATATATATATATATATACATATATACATATATATA
>NW_019213034.1:23204-72591 GCF_002532875.2 Varroa jacobsoni
AGGAGAGAGACTGTTGCTTCCTGATGAGTTCTTTTTCCGACCGAGAAACGAGACACATATGTTTTCATCAATAATTTTTGTCGTAGCGAGCCCGTTCGCCTGAATGATGCCTGTTAGGCTCAACTTAAGCTTTAAGATAGCGCATCCACAAAAACAAGCAATGCTAGCCAGTAACGTGTTGTAGATAACGGTCAAGAACAGATGATTCGAGGCAAAAAAAACGCATTCTCCCATCCGTTCATGTATCAAGAGGACTTCGTAGAGATCTACATTAAATGTTTTATATTAATATAGCTTTATACTCACTTAATCACGGTTTCTTCGGTGAGCGATGGTTGCGTTCCTCGTCTCGTTTGCACTCTACATTCACATATTAGGACCTGCTTTTGTTTTAAGTTTTCTTGGAAAAGGCTTGGATACTCGTCTATTAGCCCCGCTCATGATATGTTCACAACGCTGTGCGGTGCGGAATGCCCAATACTCGTCCAAAATGACTAGCGTCGATGTTATGCCTCAGCATTTCTTGTCATGACAGGTCGCTTCTTAGACAAGCATCCGACCACCTTATGCTGGTATGTATAGGCTCTTATCTGCGAACGTTTATATTATCGAATAGGCCTGCTAAACATTCTGCTTGTCATGCTTACGGCCGTCTTTAGGTTCTAAAATAGCCAGCAAACGTCGGCAAAGATTGTTATGAAACGCTCTGGTAGATCGGCCAGTTTGACTGTTTAGTCTACTGACGACCGACCTACTGCGTGGCTTTCCTCGTTTCGCCGATAGCCGACTTTAGCCAGGTGCGCTCAATACGCAGACTTTCAGGAACTCACGTAATCACGGCCAAGGTTAACTTTAGATTTTGCTTTCACCGATAGTCGTAAGCGCCTCATAGACAGCTGCAACGTGGCGCAAACTCGTGACACAAGAGCCTCGCCAGGGTCAAGTGTTACTCATGCAAAGACCTTACATTGCGCACCGTCGACAGTAACACAAGCGGGCGCTTTCAGCGCAATCGCTATACTGTAGCCATACAGGGCGCGCAAATGCACGTGGGTGTCGAGGCAGTCTGTGCACTGACCATCGAAAAATCAGTAGTCCGCCTAGTTAACCTTTAATTCAACATGTTATATATATATATATATATATATATATATATATATATAATATGTTTATAATATGGAAGTTTGTGAGCTAATCAACTTGCATGCTGCAATACGTGTACAAAGACCAAACGTGATTTCCTACTAACTTCGTCATAATCCCAAGTCATAGCGAGCGCTACGGTGACATTCTTAAGGGGTAGATATAACAAAGTAAACATATGATAGGCATTTTGCGAATTCGTTCATCGGACTCCTGTGGAGCGTCATTCAATGCTCACGTCATCGTATCCTAATAGATCCTTCCGTTTGCGTTAGTTTGTCTCCAGACATAAGCTATATAGCTATTGTATAATAATAATACCACGAAAGTGCTCTGAATTTAACGTCCGTAACGGCCGTTAGGCATCGCATCACACGGCGCATAACACCGCCATCACTGTTGTTGCTGGAACTAATGATATAGCGTCTGAAGGGGTTGGATGACTTACCGTCTCAAGTCGACCTATTTAACTATGTGTGCTTGTCTCTGATCTGTTTAAAACTTCAACGAGAAGATCTCACGTTCCGAGCGTCTTAGCCTGACAAGCCAGATCAGTAGCCTTCTCCTTCGTTCTGCATATCTGATATCACTTTGGCAGAAGTATTAGATGAGACTGAGTTAAAACGAGGAAGGAGGACGGCTCCTGAAGTGTGAGAGATCTAGTTATTCCTTCGTTACTGCTTTACGGAGAGTTACACTGAAAAACAGAGAACCAAGGAAAGGGGAAGCTCGGTAAGAGGTTAAGGTCCGTTCGTGGCGTGATTTGTTTTTCACGTTGGGTCGTTTTGCGTATTTCACAGTTATTACTACTGGCTTCTACGAATGAATGAATGAGTACCATGCGAAAGTCAAGTTCGACGTGCAAGAGACTGTGTGTGGATGTTTTTTATGTGTTTCAGTGCGACCGCGCTCTATTGCGGGGCATAATGATGTGCACGCGTATCAGTCATAGTGTGACGGTACCATGTAAAATGTGCTGACTCCGGTAACTATAGTGGTGCGATCCCTGTGCTCAGAGTTCAGAGTTATCCGTACGCTCATTTTCCATGCAGGTTCTTATTGTAATTTCCGCTTCAGGAAGCTCCAACTGCAAAAGACATCGAAACGCTCTGCATGGTCAGTATATTTGTCTGTGAGCAACTGTGTATATAGAATAAAATCCACTATGTATTATAAGATATACAGACCTCCTTACACAACCTAGAGTCGAATAGAAGATACGTATCTTCATGCTAGTTTATCGCGGACCGTGATAAGTCATCTATTATCGGACAGTCATCATACTGAGCACGAGAGCTGACTAGTCAATTAGCTGATGGGCATAAGGCATAGCGAACGATGATACATAGCGCATGAATGAGTAAACCGGAAAATACGCACGTAACCACCGACGTCGAGTAAGAAGCGGCAAATGAGTCGCCATCGGACGCGAACCACTTCCACCAATGTTAAGTCAATAGCAATCATAATGATAGCTATGCCTAGATAGTATTTGAGGTTTTTACAGTTGATTTAATTCCCACGGACTGGCACCGGTCGCACGTTGATTTGCGTCTGACCTCGCCTAACGACATATCTGCAACTCTAATTTATAGTGTTTTGAGTGCTGCATTTTTATATACAGATTATAGGTATGTAGGTAATTTTTTACTGTGGGGAGCAAGAGTGTTTGTAGTTCTGCGGATCGGACAAAAAAACATTAACAGCGTACATAGGAGAGCTATGTAGGATTAGGATGACTAATGTTTACAAACATAGCCAACGTCACGATCCCTCACGCCTTCGGATCGCTGATTGCACGTGCGCTTTCTGGCATTACTTCGAAATTTTTTTTCTCTGGATGACCAATACAGTCAGTACTACTAGGGTAGTACTGACTGTATTGGTCATTGAATTGTTTATACTAGAAAAGATCTAGGGATCTTTTCTAGTATAAACAATTCAATTCGTGTTTTTCTAATCTTCGTCCATTGTTAATCCGTAACTGCTTGGAACCTTTTCGATCAAAGCGTTTCGTCAAATCGTTATCGTACATACAAAATTGGATTGAGTGCAAAATTCAAGGAGGGTGTAGGCAAAATACCTGGCTGCCCGCGTTGTATTATTATGAACACCGAACAAGATGGGGTGTAGCCGTCGTCAATTTTCGCTAGATGAGGTTTTAGCTTTGATTCTCTGCTCATCGTTGGTGCAAGACTGATGTTTTACGTCGACACGTGACTAGCGTACTCTTTTAACGCTCGTAGGATCAGTCCCGTCAGCTCTTGACATTTGTGGCAGCACCATAGGGATAATATTTGAGTCGTGTAGAGGCTGCCTTCGGCTGGGAAGCCTATTAATAAAGCCTCAAACCCAAGGTTGACAGAAGTCGTCGTTGCCTGTTTAGCTTTGACGTCAAGGTCAACTGGAGATCGGATGCAAGGGCAGGTTCGCATCAAAAGCTGGACAAGCCCGAAAAGGTGGGCGCACCTTTAAGTCCGCTCATTCCACGACTATGCGCGTATCTCACATGTGCAGAAATGTAAGCGGAGATCCTTCGGAGAAAAGTGTTGGTCAGTAACAACTCTGGATAGATACTATCAAAAACGCAAATGGCAAAAAAAGAAACAGTTGCTTAACCAGTCCCTTATAAGTGCTCGGGCTGACATACGATGTCTACATATATGTTCACATTGTGTAAGTCTTGGATACAGCTACATGTGCTTGAATTCGAATCTAATTACTGCGCACGATGTCTATTGTGTATGGCAACATGTGAGTCCAGTGATCTTGCCACCAATTGGCGCCATGGTCTTCCCGCTGTTTAAATTGCCCTATCCCGCGTTGGTTTCCAGGATTTCTGAGGTTTGCGTTAAACCTACGTTTTTCGTTTCGGGCTCCCCTTCTTTCTTATACTTAACTTCCTAGACATCTGAGTGCACTGGCAACGGCAGCAACGCCATCACCTCCATGGAATGACGTCCCTGGCTTTCTACGGAGGTTAGTCGGATCGTCCACAAGAGTTGCCAGGTATTATCGCCAGGTCGGAAGGTTCGTTCTGGCACCCTGTCGCTCTGCAGGTCTGCACACTCGGACGCTTCGAAAGTCGGATGCTCTCCAGCGATAGCCAGCCAGGTAGCCAACCACGGACAACCCAAGAGCCGAAAGGCGTTAATCTCGTTTACTGCTGAGGATAGGTCGTGTGGCTTGCTTCAACCCTTTGATCCAATGGTGAGGCACTCTCCTAACCTGCTCTCTTCTTTTATCCCTCATTTTCTCTCACTGGCGTTCGCCAAGCAACAAAGTTCTATGCTTCTTTGCCTATCCTCCTTGTCTTTTCCACATGGTTTTCTCCATCACGCAAAGATATTCTGCAATTCGTTTCCGTGGATTGCCTAGCTCAGTGGATTCTCTGCAGCTGGGGCTCAGTTTTTCAGTATTTTGCGTTTAAGTTAAGATGAAGGTCGACTGCTAGCAGGCAAGGTTTTGTCAATACCCGTAACTGCGGCTAGGTCTGTATAGAAAGACGCTCATAGCTACGGCGCCGACGGCAGCTACCGCGCCAGCAGCGGCTGTATGAAAAGGCGTAAAATGAAAGTAGTTGTAAGAGAAGCAACGACAGTTGCATCGGAAGCGACACACGAATACAGAACCCTGCGTTAGGAACGCTGGTTGTTAACCTTCGGTCCGTTCTCGCTTGTGGTGCTGCTTGACCCAGACCCGCTTGGAAGAGACTGACTAATGAATATGAAAGACGACAATGATACAAGTGTCAACGGAACACAAGCTTAGATGATTAGACGCTCGGGGCTGCTAAAGGATACTGTTTACGCAGCTCCCGATGTACGGGCTCTATCCAGTAATTTATTGCGACAGTGAACACGGCAAATGGAGCAAGAAACAAGTAAAAAGAGGCAAACTGAGGTGTGGCTGCAAATTTCTGGGGGTGCCACTATGGAGATAGGGTAGGAAAGATCGATGAATGCGAGGCAGCAAATGACATAAAAGGATATAGTGGAACAGAACGAAAAAGTTAACTACACTAAAGTGGTGAGGTGTGGGCGCAGATCGGAGTCGAAAGCGCGCACACTTATGATCATCGTGGCAGGATCGGCTGCGATCTCCTTCCAGCGGTGTATGCCACCAACCTCAAAAAAGCTGGAGGTAAAATGCTGCTTCCGTGACCAGGACTACCGGTTTTTGTTGCCACATCCTAATATAATAGTACTAGTAGTAGTAATCATTGGTTCTGCCTATTCGTGGCCAGCGGTAGCAGCAATGAGAGACTGTTCACAGTCTGTCTGTCTCTTACCGTCCCGGGGCGGTGGCAACGTTTTTTGTTTAACCTGGCGACCCGTCTGTTAGATCTCGCCTCTGAAATCTGCTGCACCGCTGTATTTCAGGCCACTATTTCCAGTTCTCATAGAGTTAGCAGGCGCTGGGAGTAGCCGACATTCAACACAGCTTCACTGATTCTCTATCTTAGCAGTTACACGCGAACACCCTGTTCCCCCTGCAAATCTGTCAAGCGGACGAGTTTGACACCTGAAAACTTTAGGTAGAAGTATCGCATATACAGTCAAGCTGGTTGGAAATGATTATGGTTGGAGATGATTCGAGAGGAAGCGGTTGTGGATGAGGCACGTGTCTACCTAAATTTTTAAGTATACAAAACAAAAGGTTGCTCTGACATCGATCTGATTAAATCACGCTGCTGCGCTGTAATTACGTCATAACTGCATAAATATAATACTTAACGTTATTTCAAACTAATAATGTACCATTTAAACTTGGAAGATTCTAGTAAAAGACAGCGCTGCAAAATCATAAGGAATTGTTTAGTTGATTATGAGAGTTTTCTGTGTTGTCTATCTATCACGAAGACAGTGAGTGACAAGACTACATTTAAAGTTCTCTTAAGTTCGCTTCATTGAATGCTGAACAGTATAAATTGGAAAAGGCCCGATTACGTCATCGCGCGCACTGTAATTAGCTCTCTGTCACTGCTATAACCATTTTGACCGTTAGCGTAACCAAGGCCGTGCAGTGGTGCTTCAGACAAAGACCTCAACTCACTCACTCTTCTCCTAAATGGGTTTATTCTATCGAAACATATGGATGTAAACAGTCTGTGGAACTGAGAATTGTTGTCCTCACTCGTTTTACAGTGTTGCTGTCGAAGTAAAAAAAAATGAGGGAAATATAGTAAATAAAAATGAGGGCTTGACTGTTCCGTGTGGACTGTAGTTCGAATTGTCCTGGAGTGTATCTATCACCCCACACGCGGCGCCATACTGCTGTTGATTTAGCCTGTGTGGGCGGAGGCTTTTTGGAAACGCAACGCCCTTGCGTTCGACTCTGGCGTACAGGATAAGCAGCCAGATTTCGTTCTTATCCGCTCCACCTCTCCGTTTGCCATATCATTGACACATTAGCTGGCTCATATTAGTTGCTTTGTCTATAGTTTTAAAGCTTCAAAGCTGAAAAGACTTTTTCTCTATTGAGATGCCCTTTATTACGCTGTGATAGGACACTGGTCGGAATAATATACAATATAAATCCAGCTGTGCATTTGTACTTTAGGCGTTCATCAAATAACGTGTCATTTGTTAGAGTTTGTCTTGTCGGCGACAGTAACGTTTCTAGTCACGTGATAACGGTTTCTTTCTTTTTTATTATAGTACCACAATTGACGACCGTTCCGCTCATAAGGAGCTGACAAATATGCCGAGATAAGATTTTTAAATATTTTATCACATATTTGATAAGACATAACGAGAAAACACGTATTCAAGGGGTTTACTACGCATCCGCTGCTATTCTCTCAATTTCAACATATAGATGAATATCCAAGAAACATGTTTGTTGTCTGACAACAAACTCCTACCTAACGGTTACTTAAATACTAAGCGCCACAAAATATTTAGAAACAAACATCCCTTAGCCGCTGGGTGAAAGCAGTCCACGAAGCCGATGCGCCAGGGGAAGCTTCATGCATCTCGCGATCGGGTCTTTCCACGCACGAGTGGTGTAAGAGGCAACTGAAATTTCATCATTAACTGGGCAGCGTGTGATGATATCTCGAATGCCGAACGCCGAACGCAAACGAAGTCTGCACTGCAACCCAAAACGCATTGCGTCGGGTAGCGTTATAATATAGGTTACCAAAACTTTTAACCTTAGCGGCTGGCCACACTGACCGTACGCCATGACGGTGTCCTTTAAGCATCTGTTAGCTTCTGCATGCCAAGATAACACGAAGCCAGCAGCGTTGCGGTCTCAAGCATAACCTAATTTTCAGCCTATTCAGGCTGAATGTTCCGAGCGACAGCCTATAGAATAGCTGTCGGTTGCCAGCTGCTGTTGTAAGCTGCCAAATCATTGCCTATGCAGAAGAACTGCGAGTGAAGGGCATCCATAAGTGTAATAAATGTGCCATTTATTTGCTAGCGAATAATTTGTGTGTGTTATGCAGACACTTCGTTCAATTCAAGTTGCGTTCATTTGGTTCCACCCCTTCTTCATTATAGCGTCTATATCTACCATGCAACCGCTGTAGAAGATTTATTAGTCTAAGATCTTAAAGGAAATTTCTTAATTCGAAATAATACATTTGCCCGGTGATGATTATTTCCCTTGATACTGAAACGTGAAACGATTATGAACGATTTTGAAGTTTTGCCATTACTCAGGGTTTTACATAGTTAGCAGCGCATGATTATTACTACTTTTTGTTTGGCCCAGGATGGGTCGTAGGCTTCCAGTTCTGGGGTTTGGATACGCCGAAGCCGGTTACTTCAGGTAAAAAGATTTCAACTTTATTCCTATGATTGCTAACGTGCTGCCACAACGCGCTAAAAAAAGTTCCGTGATGTACCTCTATCCAGTTCGTACAGATAGGGGCAACTTATTCCAACTTGCTAGATGTTACGAGCATAGAGCTTTCCTTCTCGAGCTCCGTGGCCCACGCGGTACTTTCTGACATCTTACAATACACGTGGAGATTCATAATGACGACTAGTTAGGTCTAATGTAAATTTAGCAATAGGTAAATAGTCTATGACGAACTTTAAACAAGCACATAAACGGCCTTTGATGCATAAAACACTAGGCCATTTCACTGTACCCATGGCACAAGCTAAGCCAATTGACTACCAACTGATCAATAAATAAAATATATAAAAGCAAGTCTTTATTCAATATGGTAGTAGTATGCTGCATGGCAATGGGACAGATTGCATCTGTGCTTTGGTAGTCGTCGCGGTATCGCTCTCTCAATTTTGTTGAATCTAAATTCCGCACACACAGATTCACAGGTTTTGGGCATATCATACCAGAGTACTGTTGGATGCTGTACCGTATTTGCTATTGCTTCAGCGCCTCGGCTGTCATTTGCCGCTGTGGGTGTTTGTTATGGGTTGGCGCGCACGAACAGCCAAAACAAGCACGGGCACTCGCTACTTCCTGCAGCTGCCTTTATCTCTTGGACTTCGGTTACTTCTCTTATCCGTCACTTCGTTGCGTGCAATTCACACTTCTTAGACTACCCACTAAATCGGTAGTTTTGTATGACTCTGCTAAAGGAATTGCTAGTGTAGCTTTACGCATGAGATACGCGGTGATAGGAGTTAACATGTAGCGTTGCATATGTGTACGTATGGGTTATTCCCTCTGCACACGAACATAGTATGTGTGAATCCTTCGCCAGATGTTTACCGTGCGTTGCTGGGATGGCTGTTAGTTTCGGGAGACCGTTGAGTAAAAGCCTATGGGCTAGGCTGGTTCGCGGACTGCTATTTTCGGAAAGAGGAGTACAAGTACGCGTGGTGCATGTCGCACTAGCGAGGTCCTGGCAGAATTGTCCTACAGATGATTTCCGAGTGGGCGGGTGACCCTGGGATGCGCGATGCAGGCGTCTCGAGCCTGCGTGTCCGTAACGAGTGCGTCGAAGCGGAAAAGCTCAGGCTGCCTCCCATGATGATGCAGCTTGAACAGGCAAAGCACTCGGGAACCTGAAGCTAAGAGTACGACAAGGCTATCGCAGCTAGAAAGGCTCGCTGCGATGGGGCGGTGTCCTATTGTCTTTGTCATCAAGGTCTGCTATTTATGAGTGTACGTTTGACGGCGCACCTCTTAGAGCAAAAACAGGAAAAGACATGGATAAAACGGACGGAGACTGAAACGCGCAGCGGAGGCAAGGACAAACTAAGAGGTCGAGGACGAACTAAGGTCGAGGTTACTGTAACAGGGGTGACCAGCTGCAACGAGTTGCCTGTTCTCGCTTTCGTTTTGAGTTTTGCTAGGCGGATGTAGGGTGCTCGTAAGTTGGTTTTCAGCGCCATTCTACCTTGCGATAGATTAAACCTTTTCATTCTTCTGTCCAGGCGGAAGTAGTGCAAGAACGTCAACGATTGGATGCTTATAGGCAGAAGAGCATGCGTCCGTAGAGAACGTTTCAAAACTACTAACGATTTATGTATAGAGTTATCGAATCATGTCAGCAAACGAACTTAAATGAGCAATCTAAGCAAGCTGTGTAAACGAGTGTTTTTCCGACTATGAGAAGATATGGATTGTTAAGTTAGGATGATGTTGCTATCGCTGCTATCGAAAACTGAAAAATGGTTTTTAATTGACTAGGAAGTTCCAAGGTATACGAGAGACTGGATGGGCATAACTTTTAGATCGCTTCTCTAATGCTCGATCGAAAACTAAATAAAAAATACAGCGAACTAATACGCCAGGCACCTCAGAGCTCAGGCTTTTGCTCGTTTGCTATTCCATTCGAGTATGTTAAAGTAGCACAAGAAAGAGAAGCGGCAATAAGTGAGCTGGAAAACAACATTAAAACCGTATACGTTTTCTATGCGAGCAACTTTTTACGTAAAGCTTAACGCTCGTAATAGCTGTAAATAATCAACAATATGATGCTACAAGTTACGTTAGCTATACAATTGAAAGCGTGAATGGTCAATTGTCAAAACGCAGGTAATAGTCGAAATCAGATGCAAATAAGGCGGTGAAAAAAACAGCCTTTTTTCGTACCGACACGTTATTTGGCGTTAGAACGAAGTCAATCAATGCTACGCCCCATACGTCTACGGCTAACTGTAGGGCAAGAACGGGGCCGCTCTTAGGACAAAGAACGTTTTGCCTTTTGCAATTGGTCAACTTAGCCAGATGCAACGTCTGCGATATGGCAGGTCAAAAGTGCATTTTGCATATAATATGACCTAAAAGCAGACATGTTGTGGCTCATATCCGCCGGCCTATATTGCTAGGAAACTGTACTCGCAGGTACGGAAGTGCAGCATCGCGCAGACGACATTTGCAAGGGGTAGCATAGAAGGTCCTGCCGGACTCGACTTGTCGAAAATCAACAGGAAGAAGAAGAGGGTTGAACCTGCTTACACATATGCTGCAATTCCTATTTGCCACGTGCCGAACCTGTCACCGACTCGCCTTCTTTCTTTAATATGCAGCAATGGTAGGAGAGATTTCGGATACCGGCAGATCGTAAGTGGCACCTGTGTCGCCGAAGCTTACAAGACCGAGGGAGCAGAAGTCGTTCTCGAGTCGCGATATGGCAACAATTAAAGCGATAGCTACAGCAACAACGGAAGTCACAATTTTTCACCGTGACAACTAGCACAACGGGCGCTATATTAGGGCAAGTAAAGATTTCGACCGACAAAAGGAACAAGCGAGGGACCGCCGCCGCTTCAACACACCGCACGACATGCGTAGGATTGTCGTAGTCGCTGATACGCTTATACCCCGACCTCAGTTCTACCGTATCGTCGCGTAGCTGAATTCCCGACGGCGCATTGCCGTCCACTTGTGTCGTTGTTACATGCGGACAAGGGTTGCACGACGGTACCACGTCGCTACTAGAGCTATTAAGCAAATCAGGTGTTATACATAGCTCCGCCAACGAGGCTGCCTGCAACCTGGCCATGGCCCCGGCAGGCCTGGCTGACGACGACACACGAAGCTTAGCTTTAGGCCGCAGGACGTTGTCGTACTCTAACCGGAAGATTAGGCACGAGCACGTAGGAATATGCAACAAGGAAAAGCGGGCAGCACTAGTAAACAGAAATGCGGAACTGTCAAACATTTGTACGAGCGAGTGAGCTGTAGATGTGTCTAACAGCCTTCTGTGGCTGTGCCACATAATCATATCGAACACTTATTCGTCTTGTAGCCACATACAACCAGGCACGAACATGTAGACACACGTACGGAAAGACGTCAGCTCAAGCAGTTGCTCGCATTGGTCGTGTTTTACGCGTAACGGTGTCGCAGAATTGATGCGAACGACCGAAAACAAAGGAGAGAGAGAGAGATCTTTCAGCGTGCAAAAAAGGCAGCACTCAGCCATGACGGCTATTAATCCTCAGCCAGAAACCGCGAGCTTACGCCGTCTTGACAACTGCTGCCATCACTCCATAATGCTCTGCGTCGCGGGATTAGCATTAATGCAGTAGTAATCTACCCTTCGTATGCACACATTTACCAGATGGCAAAACACAATGTGACCCGCCAGCGTGCTCAGTCTACAGCTATTAAGCACACTACGAATTTAACAGTAGTAGAAAGGGAAGGCCATGTTTGTTGCAAAAGCTTCTATTGAGAAGCTTTTCAATATCGAAAGTATGTTACATGGAAACACATTGTGAATCAGTGTAAGAGGGGAGGGGAGGGGGAATTGTATGACAACAATGTGGAAAAGTATCACTTTTTTTTTACACAGCCCCCGATTTTCTAGAATCGTTTCCAATCGTGACTTCTGTCACTTCAAGCCGCACGGCGCTCTGCTATGATGAAATCATATGGGAATACCCAAACGTATTTAGATCAAAAAGGAGAAACATGTATGGTTTATATAAGTATATATAGGCTTGATGTTAAATTACTCGCTTATACGTATTGTCGGACTTGCTCAATGTTGTGTAGAGCATTATACAATAGTCACACTGGCGTGCTTATATATTTCATAACAATTATTTGCTGAACTGTGCATCTCATGAGAAATTCATTAGCTTATGTACATCGATTGTGACACACTAGTCACACATTTCTGCAGCAACTTCCGCTCATTTGAATTTTATGTTGTACACATAACACATAATGTTGAACACCGTTTGTCTAGAGCGAAAGCTTCGAAGTCGACTTCAAAGGATTTTCGTGGTACTTTTGTTAGAATAAATTCGCATTTGTCCAATGAATCAAGTCTTCAAAAAGAGAACTTCAAAGAAGACAATCGCCTTCGTCCGACACGAACGCGACGCATGTTTGTGTGTCGGTGCGCAATTATGTATAGGCCGTTCGTGGAAAACTTTCTTTTGTAAGAGTTGCTCTGTCCGTGTCGCATTTTCATATATGCAGATATATTTACATATGTGCAGTATTGTATATGTTGAGTCCACGATTGTTGTGTTACGGCAGAAAAGCGACAATGGCTTAGGAAGGCCGTATTGCGTGCCTTAAAGCAAACTGGTTTTCTGTTATATGCGGCGGCCTTGTCTAGCTAGAGAAGGCTGAGTACAGAGCCGTCAATTACGAACAAACTCCATTAAAGAATCCATTGGAGAAAGATCCATAGCTGAAGAGGTTTGCTGTTCCTTGCAAATTTACACGATGTCGATGGCGGATGGAGAATTATAAAAAGGCTAATCGAATACCGGTTAGCCAACCGTAAAACACTTCACCGTCGTATTTGCTGCGATGGGCGGCCACTTCCGCATCTTAGAGTGTAGGTATGTATACGTTTGTGACCAATACCAAACCAGCCAGTCGTATAGGCGGGTTCCCGACCTGACTTCGACACCATGTTTGCCATTATTAGCACAACCTAAACTATGCTGAACATCGTAATCATATATAGCGTAAGGTTGAATTCAACCCGTAAACCCTAAAAATCTTCGACTCTTATTTATATTAATCGTAAAAGTGGTTTGTTTTTGTTAATTTCACAAATATTGGAGAGGTGAGTGGCTTCGATCCCATCGCACATCATACAATACTCCTCCTTGTACGAGCTACTGATAATAATAGATCTCTAAAGATTCCAGTATGAGAAAATGTTTTATCGATATCGGAATGATCTTATATAACATATGTAGCGATGAAGTCGATGGAGGGACCTCTCTAGGGTGCGTTCGGTGTACGGCGTGGTGAAATCGTCATGCAAAGGGCCCCCCTTTGCAACTAAGAGCGTAGTTTCTTACGGTGATACCGTAAGAAACTACGCTCAACATGCAAATAAGTTTCAACGTCTATTCTTCTTCTCTTTGACAACCAGCTGTCATGGACAAATCTGATCCTGGTTTTAGTAAATGCATTGCGGAATTAACCCTCAAAGTTCTTTTTCTACCCGTAGTCTATTCACGCGGGTCGTCGTTCTCTGACGTCATTTCACATTTGATCTCCGTTCCTCCAGACCCCTCACGAAAAATGCCACAGGCGCCGTAATTCAGCAGTACGGCGAAAGGCTATTTGCGAACTCGTTGGAAAATTATTTCCAGTTGCCACTTTAGCGTTCCTTTAAGCTGTTCATAAGAGCGACGTGCCCATTGTAGCCCGTAAATTCTTTCATAAGCAAGCAGATAAGAATGATCTTTCTCACTTAGTGTATATTGTATATATAATGTATATAGATACGCAGCCCTTTACGGCTCTCTTATGTTGGTTTGTGAAGTAGCACCTAACGCATGACGGACTGCACAGATTGGGTGGGCATGAGACTCTGAAGACTGATGTTTCGCGGGCGTCCAATTGCATCTCTCCCAACGCCAAACTGGCGATCAGGGACATGTTGAGGGAGCGAGAGTAAGTCGCGCATGAGTGCGGTAATGGGACAGAAACGGGACATAGCTTTACTGAACGCCGGCTACATCTCCACTAAGGAATGCATTGGTCCACCTACCAATAGTGTTAACAGATCGACTTGTGATGCTCCGACTCTGCCAGTTCCATTTTTTTTTGATAGCGAATAAACACTGCAAGAGTGCTTCGACGTTCTGACACTGGTTTTCGCGTTCGTCCACTACGTGTTTTGTTTACCGTATGAGTTGTGCGTCATCTCTATCAATTTGTTGTAAGAGTTGATGAAGTGTTATACATATGAGACGCTAATGAGAATGTAGGGCCGCGTTATTTTTTGGCTTTTGCCTGATGCCCAGCAGCTTTGGGGGAGGTTTTGTTCACTAGCACCCGGTCGTCTTTGAAGTTCTTTTTCTCGCACGTTAAGTAACTTTTCTTGCTGTTATGCAAACTTGAAGGGCATATTTCTGCTTAAAAATTTCATTATCATTGCGCAACACGACATTACATCAGTATGAAATTTTTCCGTTGGAGTAATCTTAATCAGATTATAGCTTAGTCGTCTCCCTGTACCTTCCATTAATTTCGTCGTACCTGGGTCGAGCTATAGCCATTACAACCGACTGACAACAAAATACGATCCAGAATCTTCGACAATGTTCGAAGGAAACGAAGAATAAACCAAACCCCATGGCTGTTGTGATCGTAGTTAAACCTTCCACAGGTAGTTTCTGCAACTTACTTAAAGCGTTTCTCTTAAGGCTTGTTATTTTTTCAAAAATATAGGGTATCGTTGCTTTGTTATAGCAGCGTCTTGTGTGCTCTTTTCTGTTTTCGTTTCCGTCATAATGAGTTTCTAGGCCGCATCTGTTAACATTCTAGGTAAGCTTCCTAGACTATTTAGTACCTTAGCGCTGTTGTAGAACTCTAACTAGGATTATCGGTTAGAACTTGCTCTTTAGTCGGTCTCAGGTTAGCATGCTATCCGAATAACATCACGGTTAAGCTAGCTAACAATATGGCATCACATAAAAATTGCGCTGCCTGCCATAGTGAGCTATTCCAGGTGTTATTCAATAGTATCGCCATATACACATAGTAAGCATATACTGCCCTCCAATTCTATCGTACTGTTATCGTAAAGGGGTCGGTCGATCATATATGATTCAGTATAGACGCGGTATATATGTCTAATAAATACGTAGCAGGGGAGCCATCTTGCTAGAAGCCCTGTGAATGGGCGCTTATTCTTATCTGAGCGGCTTCTATGCGCCTGTTCTTATCAGCACAAGCCGACAATGATTCGTAAGGCTCATACAAATAGTCAAGGAGAAATGTCGTTGCTAATTAGCTGTTTGGCTTATGCGCTCAGTGATTAGGTAGTCAGGAGCTGGGGGCGTGCAGAATGCACAAAAGGGACAAAGCCCAGGGCCTGCACCGCCTCTGAATACAACGGACAAGTGGCCCGGTTATTTTTCATAAGGATAGAAGCTGGAAGTTCTAGTTGTTCATACTTGATAGTTTCTAGGCCAGCCCGCTATTTTCTGCTTGTGAACGTAGGACTGAGCAAATAGTCGCTCACACTTTCAGTTAATGCTATCGTCAACCCTGTTAGCTGAATAAAGTAACCTGTCAGAGCAGATTTCAATGGGAAAAAGAACGCGATAGCCACAGCATATCGTCAGTGTATCACAAATATCGTATGCGTTTGTGTAAATAGCAACTAATCTATTAGTTGCTATTTATGATGACTCAGTTACATTGGCAATAAGAGGAGAGAATGTAAGCTAATTGAAGATATACAAAATTCGCTGCTTACGTAAGATTATTATCGTGTAAAAATTAATTTATCAAAATGTTTGTCGTATCTATTTTTATATACGAAACAATATCCGAGAAACCGACTTGTGGATTAATATGTTCGTCATGCTACCGTTTCAAATGTACGCACAGGTGCTGAGACGTCCGTCATTTTGTCGGCTGTCTTCGTCATGTCCGTCAATCCCCCACCACCTCGTGCACGGCGCGGCGGCAGCGGGCGCAGCGGGCCAGGGGACTGTGGGGGTACACAGCTCGTACTCGCAAGCAGAGATCCACCCCGTTTCCACGCACCACGGCCAGACATCGTCCTCCGCATCCACAATTTCATCGGCAGGAATAACACCGCTAACCTCATCCAGTTTGCAGCAGCAAGAACAGCCGGGCTCTCAGCTACCACGCGCCTCCACATCAACAGGCCACCACAAACAACTTCCGATGCATCCGGACAACGAGGCCACTCGCTTGATGGTACGTGACCCGACATGGTCTGGCCTATCGTATAGTGCAGCATAACAAAATAACAGTAGCGGAACCTCATACTGCCTTGTTGATCTGATCTGACCTGATGTGAGGTGCGGTGGCTGGCCATTGACGGTATATTCGAATGAAATCTATTGCTTTTGCTCTATAGGGCATTGCGTGTCCCTAAAGTGAACATGTGCAATGTGGCAAAATAATACTATGAATTTCAGCGATTTTTTATATGGCGAACTGCCAAAAAACGGCAACGAACGGCATCCACAGAGCTGAACGAGCGGGACGACAAAAAGCCTGAGTAATATGTTGAAAAGAAAACCTCCAGAAATCTGTAAATAGATAATTTTTTTCAATCCTCATCCTGTAGTATCGTTTCAGGAGAACTCCCTTGGATATATGTAATCCTTCTTTATTAGCATACGGCATACATAGATCTACATTCAACCATATTTAGTTATTTTATTCATATTATATTTATTCTAGTACGACCTGTCTTATAACATAAGTCGTACAAGTTAATATAACATGCTTATATCACCGTATAGTAACCTAAGCTCTTGAAACTTGTCTCTGATGTTCCCTTTGTTTCTCTCCATTATATATTTATATATACCGTTTGAGAAAACTCTGTCCTTTGTAAGTCTACGGTAATCTCGTTATGCAATACAGTGACCTCATGTCGAGCTCAGGCTCCAGCCGTGAAGATGCACTCCTGACACCTACTCCATTTTACCTTTTGTCGAAGTCAAGTTATCGTAATAGTAACGACTATTTGTACTTGATCAAGCAGAGAAGCCATAATTGAGAGGACGTTCGAGATAGTTTGTGAAATTCAAGAATAGCGTCTCGTAGCTAGAGAGTGCACTCCACCTAGGTCGGCCAGTTGAGGTCAGTGTTTTGACGACTGACAAACAATTCGTCAATCGAGGTGAAAACTGAACCGTAATCCTCGGATTATTGACGGTTACCTTAGAATCTGAGCATTTTACTCAAAAACTAGAAATTTAGGTGCCCCACATCTTAAGGAAGGAGGCCTTTAACATCTCATCCGGCATTAAACAACACGCAGTTATAGTAACAGGCTTCTACACAGAATTGTCATAGGTAGCCATGAAAAATGTTTCTACACCGATATAAAGCAGAGAAAATAATGGGCAACTCTATGAAGACGTTCAAACTGAGAGTTGAGCCAGATCTTCATTCTCAGAAAGTAATCATTTGCATTTGGTGGGGTCAGAAAGAGACCGGAAAATGTTTGAAAAGTATAAAGTGGCCAACAAAAATTTATATACGTCCCAATCAGATCAAGTGAACTGAGCTGTTCAACAGAGGAGAGCCAATAAATGAGGCAAAGATGACCTCCTCTACGACAAAGCCAGGTCGTGGCAATGAGCTGGGGTGCAAGAGGTTTTGCGGACCTCGCGGGGACAATAATTTTACTTTATCCGGTTACTGGCTAATGAAATGAGTTTTAATTGTTAAAAGACGAATTGCCTAAGACCAGACTAGAAGATTTCTGGAAAGAACGAATAAATAAGTCGGTTGACAGATGAAAGAACGTCGTGGAAAGTGACAGTGGATAAACATGCTGTTAAAATTTGATTAAAACGTCGTTTTTTAGGTGAAAAAGCCCAGAATTAGTCATGTTCCAACCTAAGTAATTTAATATCAACCGGGTATTTTGTTTAGTAAGTAACTTAGCTTAATAGTTTATTGTTGCTATACGCGATCTGAAGTGTCCCTCTAATGCTTTATTCGTATATAGTATAAAGCCTCAATGATGCTCTATTGCCAATATATATATATAAACAAATACTTCTCCTTTTCATTCACGTAACGCTCAAGCAACATATGCTTTTTCCTACTGAGTAGAACTGTCTAAAGACTGAGGATTTTTCAGTCTTGCTTCTGTAGCGGCTGTCAGCAGTGGTTTCCATTGGGTAATTATTATTGGAATATTTAGCCCTCAAAAAGTAATTTGGCTGTTTTTCTTTTTAATACATCAACGCCCTCCTCCTCGTATTTATCTTAATTAGGATGATATTAGTGAAATAGCGAACGTCCGTTCACCTTTTTTTGGAAATTTTCGGCAGGCTTGCAGTACATTTCGTCCTTGATTCCTTCTTCTAAGCTCGCTGCGGTAATAGCAGCGGCTCAGACGTTTCGAGGTTCGCTACTGGGAACCAAACTTTGGGAATGACGTCCCTACCTCAAGAAACTTCCCACACACTAACCCAAAGCAAGAAAAGTTACTGTCTATTTATTCTAGAATGGAGGACCAATTACTCTTTTTTTTTTTTTAGGTTCTGGAGGTTTAATTCAAGCTTGTAGGAGCCCCAGATAACAGGCAACTGTGATATCAAGAAGCGAGTAATTTTCTCTAAGCAAAACACACTAATAGGCTACCCTTTTGCTTATGCGCAATAGGTTAACATATGAAAAATGCTGGTGACTGTATTAACTAGCTCAAATGATTACCTATACTCTGTCTATAATACGTTTTTCTAGCTTGCTCTAACGGTTTATGTCTGTTCTATTGTAGCTATAGAGCTTCTAATACGCTTTTTGTTATAATGATTGTTTTTATTGTGCCCTGTTCATAACGCAGGTAAATTCAAAAAAGTCATCTGTGTCTAGTTCCGCGCTGGACTCGGTGGCGCTCCGCAGTTCTCCGGCGGGGGACGATGATGACGATGAGGCCGTTAACAATGTCAAGATCCTCGTTAACGATATCACTCCGGCCAGCTCACAGGTAAGCAGTGCGAAGGCAACACGCAGCTGGTAAGGGAACAATACAATAACGTACGTAATGTTACAAATTGTCTAGGTGCAACGGAATATAGGACAAACGGCAATTAGAGACCATAGCTAGTCCACCGTAGCTTCGCTACGGAGTACCGTGTTATGGTAAAGTATAGCTATCTAACATCTGATTCAACTAACCTCCCCTTAGAAGGACAGTATCCAATATCAAATCATGATTTCATCCTAACTAAAATATCCGTCTGTTAATGAGAATCTCACAAAGGTTTGTGTAGTTCTCTAACGCAACCTGCTTGGCGGAGTAAGCACCGCTTGCAAGAAGCTTCGAATCAAGACACCATATGGCTTGCGTTTGTAAACTAGTAGTGAATATCTGTAAGTAGAAAATACTGGTATAATCTACGAGGCTCCAAGTAGCCATAAGTAACCGACTTTAATCTAAAGAAACCTGGGGGTTGCAAACCAAACAAACTATCCAGGTGAATGAGATGGGCACTTTCGTCAACTGCCTAACCGGTTATATATTTGGATAAATACTGGTTTGTATATGATACAATAGTATGTGACACGTACTTCCCATGATTCCAGCATGAGCAGGATGATTGTTTAAGGAACTCTCCCGGATAATGCGGGATTGAAGAAACTGCTAGCAATGGGACAATATTTGAATGGGGCGACGTCCTATGATGGCTTAGCTGTTTCCTGAACTATTTCATTCTAACATACGCTAAATCTGTACAAAAAATAATGGCAGACCATAGATACCCCTTGCAATGCTAACATGTGTGAATGTAAATTGTGCTACGACATCTGATTGTTGAACCTATACTCTGTCCTAGATGTGTAAACATACAGTCGTCTTCGATAAATCGAAAAATTTACTGCCTTAGCTATTGAAAAAAATGTATCGCTTATAAACGAGACTGTCGCTGACGGCGTATCTAGAAAAAGAAAGCAATGTATTTTAAATTTATTAAATTGCCGAACGGCAGTGACAGTATGCCGACATATGAACCTGTGTGACTCGAACTCTGCTAAGCAAAACAAATCCATTTTCATAAGGTTTGACCTTATTTCTTGTTATGAAAACTCGTGCTATATGTACTATAATTAATATATTAAGAGCTATGTAGGATGGCGTGGTTAAGATATTCGCGGCACGCTTTAATCTCATATGAGTCACAGCAGCGTCGCGTGGCAAACGTTCCCCATTCTTGATGTTTGTTGCCGCTAAGCAGACCTCGATCCGCTTTTAACGCAGCTTTTGCCTGACACGTACCAGCGGAACGTTAAACGCCGCGTACTGCAAGTAATGGGCGTTTGACCAGTCCCTATACTAAGTGCAAAATGGAACTTTTCCCAAACAGAACATCTAAATTTGGAAACAATGGCTCATTTCAGATTACTCATGTTATCCACACATGTCGCTGCGTGTACATGCATTCGCCGCTCAAATGTATTACTTTTAATTATCTCTCCGGGTGGAACAAACACTATTACATAGTGCTTCGTTTTATAAGAAGAAAAAAACGCGAATCTATAGCCATACCATTTACTGATGAATGCTTTCAAGGTATTATTGTTACAAGGCAAGCGAGTAGCGTATGCCATCTTGCATAAGGCCACGGATTATCTTAGCATCCACAACTTGTCACGATCTTGGTATCTTGGCCTTCCACTTCCACTGAAATAGCCAACCCCACCTATCAGTATCAACAATGTTCTCGCAGGTAAATAGCGATATAGTTGGCCTCGTCATCAGTATTAATTATCAGTAAATCTTGTAGACTCGCGGTTTTCCCCACGCTTCGTCGACGCCGTTTGCTGAACAACGTGAGCTACAGCGGTAAAACGGTGTCGTTTTGGAACTCGCCAACGTAGCAGCGATCGCTCCTCGCCTGAGCTGAATGGCCTTACAAACTGTTTGTTAGCGTTTACCAGCCTCACCCTCGATAGGCTTTGGCGCCGCGATAACGTCTTACTGGAGCCAGAAACCGGGGATCTAAAGTTGGCCTGCTAGCAGCCTAGACGCTTTCCCGCACGGAGTGTTTAAAGTGGCTGTGTATGCTAGAACGCTACCTGATATAGAAGAGCGAGCGGAATTGGGATGGAGTGGAGCGCAGAAACTGTATCGTCGCGTCCATGTGGATTTTCCGAGTGCATTTGTTGATGTACGTGTACTTATGGTCGCATTGAACGTGTGTTGACAGGCAATGGTCGTCGAGAGAGAGCGTGACATGGGCGACTTTGCCCTATGCCCAATAAAGCTGGAAATGTGGACAGGTAACGTCGACTCGCTACTAGAGCGTGGAAGGGACCGAGTGATTTTTTTCTGCACGGGCTGTTTGACTTGACAACCGGAGAACTCAACGTTAAAGCGAACCTATTCACACTCTTATATCTCTACATTCCTTGACAATCATTCTTCCGCTCCGATTGGCTATATTTGTCGGTCCTCTAATGCACATTTGTGTTGTTACCTCCCCCCCCCGCCCCTCTCCCACCATGTGTTGCTCTCTGAATAGAGAGCGTGGACCTCGCTGAGCAAACGAGATCCAACCTTTTATATTTGAGAGGCCCCGTATTCGTGTGGGAAGGAAGTATCGTTTCGTCGGTACACCACATATCAGTAGGTCGTTCCATTTGACTGATTTTCGTTTCACGTTGTTAGGGCTCTATTACGGTATAAGGCACGTTTTATACTTCACTCGGTCTTGAGATATATCTATGTGATATGCTGAGTTGTTGTCGTTGTTTTTGTTCAAAACGAAACGTTTGGGTGCAAAGACACGTGCTAGTGTACTTTGCATCGTGCCCATATTATTATCTATGCTTTACATTGCCATTGATGGCATTTTACCGCTTGGATCTAGAAGTTAATTATGGAATCAATTCTTGCACCATAAGATAGGGACAAGTTAGTTTTGTTTCCAAATTTTTTGCCGGTTGTTCCTCCCTCCTTCATAGGCCCATCTACTACAACTGAAACTGGTTAAACAGCCAGAAAGCGAGGTCGTCCCTTGAAACGTGTAGTTTCTACTCAGTCTATGTAGTAGAATGGAAGGAACTGCGCCACGCTAAACTTTATTCTGAATGGTCATCTCCATGTTGGAGGAGGTTCGTCAGGAGGCTTGTCTTAAGTCTAATGTACATATGAAGGAAGGAAGCTCTCACCGAGGCCGGGCCTTTGACCGCATATATTGCCATGGGTAGAGCATTTTTACAAAAAATGCCAATGATGCGTCTCACTTCAGACGAAATGAGTCTGCTTCACTTGCCTTTGGGATATGGGTTTTTAGGGGCCATGAGGACTCAGAAAAGCCGGGAAAGCAAGAGAGCGAATGCAAGTGGCGGAGGTGAGCGAGAAAGTGCGAAATCAAGGAGCAGACCTTAGCTAGGGTCTGGGAGCAAGCCACGTGCGGGAACATTTGCTCTATTGCTATTTGTAATTTCCAGCGTTTGTATGCTCATTCTGTGGCTAAAAGCGTCTGTCAGCATTTAGATACGCATAGATACGCTCTCTTGGGTATAAGGAAGGAGATGATGTCAGTTCATTTTGCTTTACGTATATAAATCACGTCTAGAAAGGGTTAGGTCGTTCCTCGTAACTAAAAGTATTACCTAATGCCGAAACACCAGTTAATTCTCAGAAGGATCCATGCAGCAAGGTAACTAGTAGGCATGGAAAGCTGTGAAATCAGCAATAAGCCTAACCAGCTTCGCTTACTCTTAATTTCTCCAGATTTAGTTTTCTCTCTTAAACGAACAAAACGCAAGAAGCGCTGTCTCACCTCTTTCATTAATTATCCCTTTTTGGAACGTCACTGCTATTCGCTACCCAGAAAGTGACCAGTTCCGAACGCAAAAGGTTTGTTTTAAAGAAATTTTGATAGAAATTGAAACATTACTCACAGACAAATAGCTGTTTATATATGAAAGAGTTGCGCTGCAGTGTCAAGAGCCGGTACAACTAATTGGTCTCTTTTAGGCATTAGCGATATGAATTACTACATGTTATATAAATAAGTCAATACATATTATTAAATTGTTAACATCGGCATTCCGGTAGCTGACAAATGCTCCTGATGTTTTTCTCGTAGGAGTTTTTGCAGGCATCAAACCCGTCATCGAGGCGATCCTCCGCCAGTGATGTACGCCACAGTCCCTTTCAGGGCAATTCAATCGGCGGGAACACCGCGCAACGACTCGCAAAGCGAAGTCAGCTCCAAAGCCAGAATTCAGAAAGTTCGAGGCGGCAAAGCTGGACCGATTTGAGTAAGACGGACGCAATTATAAGTCAGACCGACATCATTGGAGGCATCACATTACCGTTGCTCCATGGAACCCATGATAGCCCCAAGACGGTAAACAACCGACGGGCGCATAAGTCGCCGATCAAACTGCAGAGAAGGTAAAGCAACAGTGATAAAAACAAATTAACTACTGATGCAACCGCAGTAACTGCGAGTTTTTCGCTTTTGCAAAAACGGTCCTCTTTCGTAACGTTGAAAACTCCCACCATCGCTTGCACTTGGCGCACAAGCGCAAAAAAAATGTGGGGTTTAGATTGCGGGTTAAGTTCAGTTTTTATCCACAGGTCTTAAATGACTGTTTACTACTACTACAAACAGCTTCTAAAATTCTTATCACATATATAAGCTTCAGTGTCATATCGTACGCTGCCTTAATACAAATCATTTCACAATCGAATGCGTTTTGAGGATTGTTTTAAAAAGACCTTTAAAACACTCTTCTGTTTGCGTAACAGGGTACGTAGAATTACATCACCTTACAGTTACTGATTGTGTTTACTCGAAAATTTGCAGTAGTATAATAAGAAATATTATTATCGACAGAACAGCTTAATGTTTTTTTTTAATAGTAATAAAATAATCGTATACGTAAAGCACAATGTCAAAGGTATCACTATTATCCGCCTCACGAGGTGCTTATATTGAAGTCTAGATGTATAGACTTCGTCATATAAGCACATACTTGATTATTCCGTTGTTTTCTTTGCTAAAAGATGAGACTTTACTGTTATACTCTCGTAGTACTTGATGATTCGGACATTGCGGTATACAATCTCGGTATAGGCTGCAAGTAGACACAAGTATGCCGATACGAGTAGATCAACAATGTATAAATGCAAATATATTTATTCCCGCTTTATTCAACTCAACGCTCGAACAGATTTTTCTTAGTAAAACAATCGTATTCACTAAAGAGACATGATAAAAATCGTGACATGGAATCGTAGCAAAGAACTAAAGTTGGCACCTTTTTATCCGCTAAGGAAGGGTCACAGACCATACCTGTTGACGACAGCTGTCGGCTTCTCATCTAATCCTAGAAAATCTTTCGATAACAAATACTACCCCTTTAATTACTCACTAAAAAAAAGAGAATCTTCTGAAAACCTCCTTCGTGCAAACCTCTTCATAACACAACAGTTATGATACAACCTGTTCGTAAGTTCGCTCCGCGCAGGGACCGATGCCGATGAATCAGAAAATGAGGCTTTATTGCGTGCTACGCCGATAGCGGTGACATTGCATCTATCTCGGTTCTACAGCGGTTTTATAAGGTACACATATGGATCCATTTCAAGGGGTCACTACTCTTAACAAAGAAAAGATTGAAATAGCTACTTTTCCACTAATTTCGAATAATGCAAGTTGCCCTTTTAATGGGAGAGAAAGAGTAATAGCTAATTAAAGGAATAGATAATAAAAATACTTTGCAATCAGCTGCATGGAAAAATCCGTTTCCAATATGTCTGATGAATTAAGTAACACACCAAAACGTTGTCCTAGGAAATGTTGAATTTTGAATAAGAGAACTCATTGCTTATAAGGCTTTAAGGCACTACGTTCTATATTTAATGGGATCTTCCGTGAGGTGAGTCTTATAGAAAAAGCCATTAAAGGAGACGTATGACACGTTCTGCGTTAATAAACCTCACGAAGTATTTGTATATGTGCATTCCCTTATAGTATCGCTGCTACTTGCTGTCAGTTATTGGTAGTAGTCCAATGACGAGGGTTCGTAATCGAACCTAAATGAACGTACAAAATGCTGTCACGCTAATGAAACTGAGCCGTTCTATCCTGATTTTCAGTTTTTGTCCTTTTTTCATCGGGACACATGAAGCTGCAAAATAAATAGCAAAACTAGGATTAACCGGACCTGGCTAAAAAACGAAGCCTAAAAGTTTCAGTTCAAAGAAAGTTACTTACCACTAACACATATTTATTTACCATAAAAGAAAGTCGATCTTCTCCGGTGCAGCTAAATTCGAAATAGGCTCAATTGCACGAGAGCACTTTGAATGTATATTGATGTTATGTCAGACTGCAACTTGATGAAAAATCGATAGTTCGAATTTTGTCTTCAAGCGCGATTATCCTATTAAGGTTTCTCGTTCGAATAGCTCGACTCGAGCGACAGAAGAGGCATGGCCTTTCTGTCTTCATAATTAATACCATCGTGATCGCGAGCTACGCGCTGAATGATTGCTACGACCGTGGCCTTCGAGACTTTAGTACGGGCTTAAAGACGATAGGACGAGGATCGTATGCGTGCTATCCTTGTCGGTTTCAAATCCGTTCGCTTCATTAGTTATTAAAGGCATGTAATTTATTTCATTTTAGGGATTTTAGATCACCCATGTCGATACATGGGTGTGTATATATATATATCCGAAAAAATCAATCCTGAAACTAAGCTTTTTATAATATCAATATATACTCAGCACCCTAATAAGCATTCACTACTGGAGCTTAAAACACGCTCAGAAACGTACTAATTGTGCACGATTGAATCTAATTATATGCGTTACATGATATCTAATGGTACATCTGAACATATAGCTCACTGGGCTAGAACAATTATCGTTACAAGACCCACCGAAACGCAGAACTAACTACCTGCATATGTGAAAACGTAGTACAAGACTTCATCTCCGCTTCACCTGCTTGCCTTTCCCCTTAGCCTCCATTGCATGGAAACTTTGTTTTACCTCGTACTTCCTCATATAAATGTACCATGTCTTATATTTTCAAAGCCGCTTGCACATGGTAAAGTAAAAACCGAAAGATAACAGACATGTAAAATGTGTCGGTCTTCCGGGCTCGAATCTCAAGCATGTAGTGCTCGCGACCTTATCTTAACAACAGCTGAGAGCAAAGTTAAACATAACTACACCGAGCTCGAGCGATATCTTACAGGTGTCCACAGGTACAAGAGTAGCGATACATATATTCGACGAGAATACCGACGATAGCATAGAACGCATACCTTGTGGTAATGCAGTTATGATAACGTTGCTTACGAAACTTAGAAATACGCGGAGTGGTTAAACGTAAACGCGTTAGGCTTCGCGCTAAGAGCCAGCCGTCTAAAGCCATGATAAAGCATTAGCGGACTTAAGACTCGGAAAGATTTAATGCACACATAGCAGAAACCTCTGATAAAATATGATGATTCATGTATCGGTTTACGCATGTATCAGCAAAGGTTTCTATTGCATTCAAGCAAGTAGAGTTACCGGCAACAGTGAAGTAGATCACGATAATAAACTTGGCCAGGAATATCTTGTATAAATTCTTTGCTCTGCTTTTGAAGTCCGTCTGATTGTAATCTTCGCGTGAGGTCAGGGAGAATGAGTGAAAAAAATAGCCAGCAGTAGCAGTAGCACCTTGACCAGGGTGCTATTGCTCAACGGTAGTATCAGACTCTATCAGACTGAGTTAAATTACGAGCCAGCATTTCTCGCGTACTCTGGTTCCTTCGTTTGCTGCTAGGGTGTGATGATGTTAGCCTTCTACTCGTGTTCCCTGCTGGGGAAACAGGCTGTAGACAGAGTCAGTACGTGCGTTCTACTCTAGAAACAGATCAACAGCCTCGCCGGCAGCCGTGGGAGTGGTCTCTTCTTGCCGTTCGTAAGCCGCCTGTACGTTTGCTACTCCGCTGTCCATGTGTTCCTCCTTCCTGGCTTGTCAGTGTCTAAGCATTAGCAAAAAGTTCGGTTAGAGGATTTAGCGAGCCCTGCTTAGGAGGACGAAGCGGCGTTTCAAGGGGGTACGTATGAGGTGGTTTTGGGCAAAAAAACGAAAGGAACAAAGACCCGGAAGATAACTAATCTTCACTTTCTTATCGAATAGTGTGACTGTCGACGACGAATAAAAAGTGAACGCGCTATCGGGTGCGCGAATGACAATAAAGTCGAGAACACTGGTATCTAAAGAGGCCAAAGGCGGATCGGGTAGGGGTTTGGTAAACGGCGAGAAAGACGATGAAGAGTCAATGTGGAAGAAGAGTAAATCGCTGTTTTGTTATCAACGTCACATTAGCCTTAAAAGGGCTGGGCTCGCTAAGCCTGTAGGCTATGCAGTAGGCTAGCGAAGATCGGCTCGGGATCTATTAAGTGGCTCTGGAAACAGGAGCGGAAAAGGTGGGACACATGATAAAACACAGCTGGAGTCAAAAAAAAAACACTTCTCGGAAAGTACGTGTACTTATGAACTGTTAAATTGTTATATATATATATATATATATATATATATATATATATAAAATAAAGACGATCAGGAAGTAGTAATTTAAAAGTATACCTTTTTATCGCTGTGTGTATCATTCATTTTAACTGAACACTCTCGTTGCTTACGACTGAATGCAATTCGGCTCTCATAATAATACAATATTCAGTCTAGGCTCAAATTAAGTCTGCCAGAGGACTCCGAATCTGAATTCCAACTAATAAACTATCGAACTTATCTTCTCAACGGCGAGTTCCGAAAAGCCGAGAGTCGGAAGTACTCTCGATGAAAAGCATGTCTTCGAACCTCAGTGTCAAACCCTGACCTCTACCACTAAATTGGTCAGATAACAAAGGTCATTGGGAAATAACAATAAAAATGATTTCATTCCATCCAATGCAATAGCAATAACAAATTAAAATTTAAAGAAGTATTAAATTGTACTGTGATTTCATTGTCCGCATCCCCGTGCTGGATTCTAAAAAGGTTGCTTCCTATGCTTCTGTAGGACCGATTTTTCTGAACGCCATGTTACTAGCTGATGATTGCCAGTAGGGTTAGTGTGTCGATTCGGAGGATGCCCTTTTTTTCTCTTAAGTAGAACGATTACTGGCGATAGGAGCAAGCGAAGAAGTAAGTTAGGACTAAGAAACGACGACGACGGTAGTTATTAGTAACACTGGTTATTGGCGAGCTGGTTAAGCGAGCGAAACCGCGAACTCAAGTTTACAGATATCGCTAGCAAGTTTCCTGCCTTATTGTAGAAACCGTCACAAAACAAGAACGCAGGAGTAAATTAAAGAGTGCTTGTGCATGCACTGTTAAGCGTTTGCCGCTAGAACTACACGTAGACGTACGTCATGCACGAAATGCATCGCAGGAAACTGCGGCTAGCAGCACTTCTTTCTTTCTTCCTTCTTTTTGTTTCGTTTTCTTTGCTCGTTCCCTGTCAGTACGTAATTTTCCTAAACACTAGCCCCTTGTCATGCCACTGGTCTGCAGTTCCCAGTTGCGGGACTACCAGCGGGGGAATCTTTGCAGCAGCTCATTATGGAACAAGAAAAAAAAATGCAGTTGCCTCATCGATCTACCAGCTGTGCATACGAGGATAGCGAACTCTTCTTCATTTGCTTATTATACAGAGTGCTAACAAGTTCGTATGGAAAAGAACAGGGCAAAATGAGTGTGATTATTATGTGATGCAGTTTTATGCAGCATTAATCTGTTGAATTTGTACTAGACACTCATGGTGCATTTTTGATGCAGGCAGGGCATAGGGCAAAGTCAATAGTCGGGTTGTTTGTGCGAAGGTCCGTAATTATTTATTGTTGAACTTGAATGTTTCAGAACAACGATGAGTTTTACGGCTTTGTACTATCAAACTATTTCTGAAATGGTTTTCCCTATTTGTGGGAAAAGGCCAACGTGTTGTCCCGACAGAAAACGTGCGCAAGAACGCTTAATCTGCTCGAAGTAATCCTATCGTTCGCGAGAAATGACGAAACTTAAGCGTCGCTATTGGATTGTTTAATATTACTGTCCTTTAGCAATGCCCGTAGCAAAGTTACGGTTTCGGTATGTTGTTGGTTGTTATTGTGTAACAAAGTAAGACCTCAATGAGAGAGGACGCGATCGCAAAGGGGTAACAATACGATTACTGCTGAAGCAAGTTGTTTCCCTTTTTCCTAGGATGCGCACTCTAGCGTTACAATAGCGGCATGGACGAGTGCAACGATATTACGATGATAGCTATCCAGTGTAGAATAATCTTCGTATAACTCTTCACCTATGGTTAGGCGGCGTGGCGTATCGCTCGTGACAAGAAAAGCTGAAACTGCTTTTTTTTTAAAAAATTTTTTAAAAAAAATGCCTTAGCTTCAACTTTAATTGTGGCTGTAGAGCCGATAACTAATCGAAGAATGGCAATAACATACTGTATAATGTACAGCACGCTCAATCATTGATTAATTAAAGCTCATACATACCATTACAGGAACATCAGCTTCAGCCAAGCCCGTGAAGTGGTCATTTGTATGCTATAGGAGCACACAAATGCTAAAGCACAGTATGCCAAGATATCAATAAATGTATGTGTATGACAAAAATTAACGAGTTTGATTATTAATTGATACTTATGTAGGCGGCAAATAAGAACGGGCGAACGCATATGAAGCACTCAATATAGAAAAAAGGCTGGAACGGTCGGCTGAACTGCTCGATCCATGATAGCTGTACCATAATTGAAGGAAGACATGTCGATACGAACAGCGATGTTATGGTCGCGTCTTTGTGAACCGGGACCCGATGACAGAAATGGCACACAGATAGCCCAATCCGCAGTTGCTTCGCTAAAAAGCTTCATAAAACTTCTTGCTGTTGCTACCTTCTGGGTCGACCCAACCTGAGTAGTTGAAACCGAGCAGAAGCTAGATCGGCCTCAGCCTCAAAGGAAGTGCCAAACGAGGCGTTGCGCTTATTTTCGGTTCGCTTTTTGACGGCGAAGATGTTTAGAAAAGCAGCTCGTTCTGTCGCGATTGTTGGCTAGCCAGGTTTTCCTGGAGAAGCTGTCCTAGAGAAGACTGTCGACTGGCAGGCCAACGAAAAAATTGACGGCGGTTCACGTATATCAGCGGAGAAACTAGATGTTAGTTTCAAGGGTGAAGCTAGTTAGGTTACGGCGTCTTACGATTTTCTGGGCCTGTCCACGGTCCCGCATCCACCGATGATCTGTGCTATCACTTTAAGTTGACAAAGGTGGCATGGTGGTTCAATTAACTTTTTGCATGGAGCATAAAATAAATTAGTAATTTCAGATAACGAATTACGGCCTAAGGGGCAGTATACAAAATTGTGCTGACTTATCCAACGAAACACGAATACGTTAGCATATGAACGCACAATATAGTCCTGCGCTTCATTGCGAAAAAGCATCAAGGCTACCTCAAAGCCCATTTCAACAGACCCAAGAAATGTATTGAAGATTTGCTGGAAGCGCACCATTATCATCTGGATGAAATAAATTCATGTCTTAGTAAACACAACTTTCAAGCTACAGTACCGTTAGACCATCGAGCCATTCGGCAAGCTAAATTTGGACAATACATGTGCTGATGTAATTATGTGATTAGGTGTTCTTTTTTCCATCCAGGTTATGATTGAAGCGTGGCGATGAGGCCGTGAAGTATAGTCGGGTAATCATTACGTCATTTTTAGTCGATTGCTACACCACAAATTTATAGATCTCGTCAGGGTATCTGGCAGCACTGGTCATTTCGCGTTCCAGCAATATCGCGTATGGACGAGTGCCCATAATACCCAGTGCACGTATGGGCATAATTCTACGTAAAAATCTGTTCAGAACTATCATCTTCTTCCTGTTTCGTTCCCGTCCGATGGCATCGTTTTCGCACAGAAGAGCACCACGTATTAACCAATCTCATATAGATATAGCGATAATAATAGTTGGATCAATGGTGATCTCTTGAGTACGTTATGCGTGCTTGCGTCTGTTCTGCACCGGGTTCGTAAGGCAACTATTTTCTTCGCCTTTCATTTTGAGCTTCGGCGTATTTGTTATGATTTCATAATACGTTCCAAATTAGACCGGCAGGACGGGCACCGATGTTTGTCCTGCTTAAGAACTGCCGCCATCGCAGCGACTCATCCTCTATCTAAAAAGCTTGAGAAATAATGGTCTTTCGTATAGCCTTCAGCTTGTCAATTTCCGTTCGTAAAAAGACTGTACTAGTAACGAGGTGTTGTCAATCGTTTTGGCCAACCTATTTTCCAAAAAAGCCAACAAGGGATTCTGTTAGGGCTCTCACCATTGAGAAACAGGGACGCAATTACTAACTATCGGTTTTTGGCACCAAACGATGTCTTCGTTCGATGCTGTGAAACTAGCCTTAGGTTGAGGTGAACATTTGTCAACCGTCATCCGCTGATTGTACGTGAGCTAATGTAGACATTTTTCGATTGCTGGTGATTGTCCGTACCGATTTTTGGTACGGGTTGCTTGGAGTTGATTCTGTCTTTTGGAGTTCTACAATTAAAGAAATAAATATCTACGAATGACATGATATGGTAACATAAAGATAACTTCAAGTCTATGGATGGACTAATGTATAGAGAACTAGATGTTTCTTCGTATTTCGTAGACCTCTACAAGCCGAACACAAATGATTACACGCATGTTCACTGGCTGCATACATTTTTTGCTTTTCTGTTCTATTAAAACGCGTATACATCGTCGAAGCGATCCAGTCCTAGGTTCAGTGAGAATTATCTTCGGACTTCCTACTAAACGTCAGCGTCGAAGGTCGCAAAATCTTGGCTTTTCAGTGTGAAAGGGTTATGTGTGAGCACCGAAAACGACTTTGGAAGAAAATGTGGGAACGTTTACGTAGTGGTGTACAATGTTCAGGGTAATACCCCGAGTGAACATCAACAAAAGAACATGCTATTGCTATCAATCTATTAATCATAAAGTGTTCCTCCTGTTCAGGTAGGGTCACAAGAACTGCTACAATGAAGTTATCTTTATAATCAACGTCAAATGATTCTCATCAGCGACGCTCTAGTAAAATATTCACAGGCTAAAATCCGACCATTACAAAGCAGTGCTATATACCTCAGTGTATCTTTTCGCTAGAACATTTATTAGACAGCTTCCGCAGTCCCACTTCTCGAGATCAAAACAAAGGTAAACAAATATTCAAATAAATTCCTTAATGAGGTATATTAGCGGGAGCAAACAGTGTTGTTTCTGTACTTAGATCGTTTGCAAAGCAGTGCCCATTAACTCTGGTACATGTCCAAACTGGTTTACGACTAAACTATCTCAGTATTACCGATGCCTTTTCACTGTTTTACTGAATTTTGCTGACAAACACTTATCACATCGTTGACCAGCTGGGCTATCCAGCCGCGAATAGACCAGGGGGACATTATTATCGGTTTTGTTTTTTATTTGCTATTCTTTACGAGACTTTTGTTGGAAAAACGACTGGAAGACGTCGTGGTTGCTCCTCGTGGTTTCGCGACAGACGTAAATGTGTAAAAGCTGAAAAGGAACAACTATTTATGGACAATCTGTCTCCCCTCGGGGGATTAAAGCGATCATCCTTTGAAAAGCATTACGTTGTTTTGAAGGCGATAAAATCCAAGGAGTCACCCTATTCACAATTGCTTAAATATTTGAAGTCGCAATATCGTCATTACAGATTCCGTATGATATATTTCTGGTCGACTTCATGTATAACCGTTATAATTTCAAATAACGAAGGCCCATAAATATTTCCCCATTGTCCACTGACGAATACACTTTTATCTACTTAATGTTTATATAATTGATTGTTTTTTATCAGCCACTTGAGTAACTGTCACATGAATATAAAACTGTGTACGTTTATTAGTGGCATTAAACAGACATCAGAATCTTTTACGAGCCATGAGACAATCGAATATATTACGAGCTAAATATAGATTGAATATTTTTGAGATAGAGCTTAAATGATTGGTCGTGCTCTCGTGCGTGCTTCTCAGTGTAAGTCTGAATAGTTTAAAATCAGCCGGCGTATGCGACGGTGGGGGACCAGACAGCGCAAGTAATTCGAGTTCAGAACTTCACACCTCAAGCACCAATAAGGGGGCGCCTCCGACATCATCAGCGACCTCGGACAGCTCGACCACGGCGTCAGGCAATACTATTTCACTGCAGACAGATATCAGCCGAATATCGGCAGAGAACCAGACGACGGTCGGCGGATCGGCTGGGGTCAGCCGACTAGCCGTAGCAGCTCCGGGAGCGGGAAAGCCGCCCAGCGGGGCATTTTCATCGTCTCATTCAAACTTAACGACCACATCAAGCACTTATGCGGGGGGCGGCAGTACTCAGGCAGGTTCGCCGATTGTCTCCCAGAGCTCAGCAATCGGAATCCCAGCAGGTAACGTAACAGCTGGCATTGGAGGTTCGGATGCACTTCATCGGGGACAACTGCCGCCCTTACAATTACTGCCCTCTAGCGAGCACAACTACTCTATGCAACCCCCTCCTTCCCCGAGACAGCATAGGTCGGCGAGCAGTGGTGAGGTAAGTGTACGATAAAGCCACGCACCTATCGCTAGTCACAATTCATTAATAACACATGTATTGCGTACATGCATTCTAAACATTAAAGTATATAAATCGAAATAGAAAAGAGACCGCAAAAGCGTAAGCGTACGGACTGTTTATTCTGCCATCTCAATTATCTATTCATTGCCATGTACTGCAGAGCTCATTGAAGAACCAGAACGATCTCTAGTCAGTATGCAAATATGCCATATTGCTCATGGGCCAGCGTGTGCCTTGATATCGGGCTCGGCTGACATAGTGGGCCCGCCCTGGGTCGCTCTGTTGCAGCTTTGCAGCCGAACGATTATCAGAGCAAGCAAGCTGCGTATGGACACACGCGTATGCCTATGCGCACACAGAGTAAGTGGAACGCGTATCTTAAATATCTGAAAAGGCTGCAGCGGTAGCACCAGCAGAATCTGCTAGGCGTATTCGTTCTTCAAGTGGTCGCTTCGTCGCGGAAGCGCCCCCCGCTCAGTCCGCAGTGTCTACTATGACTGATGGCACAAGTTATCTGTTAGTGGACTGTTGGCCCGGTCGAAACACAGTTTAACGTTAGGTGACATGCCTTTTGGTCTTGGTAGACGTTTTCTTTGGGTTCGCCGGTCATTGGGCCCTCTACCGTTGATACTCATTCGACTACTGGTAAATGGGTTCCTTCGTCCTCGTTTTTGTCCATTTCTGCCTTTTCCGGTATCCGCATCGGGTATTGATACGTGTCTGCCGTTATTTGGGGCGAGTGCACTGCAGACCATGTTGCTCCTTCATCGCTGCCAGGAGGATATGCCGCAACAGTCAGCGCAGACCGGGGCGCTAGCAGCTCCGAGCAGTGGGGCTCAAAGTGGCGGACCCCCTCCAGTGCCGCCCAAGTTCGCGAAGCCTCTCCCACCTGGTGTATTGAGCAAGAAACTGCCGCCCCCATCGCTGCAGAAAAGCGTTTCTACACCTTCCATTGTTGTCGCTCAGGAGACCCTCTTGCAGCATTCTCAATCCGACAGGTAACGAAAAATTCGTAGTCCGAGTAGATTGTAGCAACGGAAAATAACAACAGCCGAATATAACCGTGGATAGAACCGCACATATGCAACCTACCTAACATCAGTAAATAACGTAAATCAGATGATATTTATTCGAAGAAGTTACCATTCCTTGCACATAGGTGTAAACTCTCTCTCTATATATATATAGAAAAAGCTAGAAAGACACTTCTCAATTTTTTAAAATTTTTAGCATGTCAAACTTTTGGATTGTTAATCATGTACATTGGTAAGATGCTAAATTGTTGTAATCTATTTTTATCAAGTAACTGTATTTAAATTAAGAAGACACTCTTCTTCCGCTTGATTAGCAATGAAACCAACGCAATATCTTCGATTTGATCTCTATAATATACTTGGTCGTTGTAGATGTAGGCATAGCCGCAACTCTACACTAACCTAAACCTTAATTTTTGATGACCCAGTGTATATGGCTGAGCGAGGCTATCTATATTATTATTTTCCCCTACCTGTCTTCTCTTTACTTTCGCTCTGCGCAGATCGCTTCGTTCTTCTGAAGTTCAAAACAATGAGTCCGTTTAATTTCTTTCTAGTGTTAGCGCAGACCATATAACCGCTAGACACTGAGTTATTGATTCCTCTCATCTGCATGTTCTCTATCTTTCCTCGCTTCTACTCTCGTCTCCGTAATCCGCTCTACGTGCACGTCTACCTAATGCATACTTTTGCATCATAACGAATGTACGCAGTTGCGTCGTATATTGTAGTGTTTAACTCGTTATATTACATAGTGTGTCTGTACATATAGCTGTGACCCGATGCCAATGATCGTATTCTTCTTAGTATTATTATACTAGTGTAGTAGTGGTTTTTTTTCTGAGGTGTCGTAGTATCAGTGAGCTACCTATCTAGGTAGACTGTATCTAGATAGACTGTATGGAAAGCATGAGGTCTGAGTTCAGTAGTGAAGTGGGTAAAGTGACGTGTCAGAAATGTCTACAGTAGCCGAGTGGAAGACCATGCGTCGCTGGTGCACCAGCTGAGCGTGGGCAATGGTAGCCGTTCCGCGGGGCAGCTCCCGCACACAGCTGCCGCAACTCAACCAGGGGCAGGTCCGACTGTAACAGCGGCTGGGCACCATCTGTCCCAGTTACCTCACCTGTCGCAGCCATCGGGCCGAACGGGGCCGCCTCACAAGAGTTCCTTGCTACACAACCAGAGATCAATAGTGTACCTTCTTGAAGAGGAAGATGAACAACCAGATACACCCCACGTTCAGGACTACGTCGCTATGGTCTGCCGATCGCAGTAAGTAATGAGCAAATAAATGAGCCAGAAACACAACCAAGCAAGTGACAATAACAACAACAACAACAACAACAACACAGAAGTAACAGGGCTGCAAAAAATGGGTGGTGCACTAACAAGCTACGAAATAGAATGTTTGGTACGGCATCTAAATAAAGGCCGTAAGACTCTTATGGCTCGTTTCTAAGACTGAGTCGAAATACTTAGTTCTTACATGTGCTAGAAGTGTAAATTATACGACTGAGTAAACTAAAGATGTTCTGTCGACACTAATTCGGCTTTTGCTCAAAAGCGTCTCTTATAGTTGAAATTTCGGTTATTCGATAGCCATATGTACCTATCCTAAAACATGCTTGTTAACGGCTTACATGGTATAGTCCATCATCTTGCTGGAAAACGTATGGCCTTCATTCATACAATGGACTATTGATAGTTGCAAAACAGTTTGACGAACATGCAGATAAAACGTTTAGTATTGCATTAAAAACCATGACATGATGTCGCCCTAACAGGACACTCAGAACCCGAACGCTGGCTGGGAGTTTCCCGATATCCACAAGACCTAGCCAGGGATAATTTTTTCGGCTAATTTTTGCATAAATGACAAGTTAATTTTGGTCAATTTTCGAAAACGAAGTATAAAATAGAGACTCTAGGTCTTGTTAAGCCCAGTGGGCATTTGTGTGGCTTCCAATAATCCGTGGCGGCGTCGTGCGCTTACTTGTCATTTGACCATTGAAAATACACTTTTGGATGGCTGCAATTGACTTTTGAAGTTCGCGTACTGTTTAATTTTTCCTCTGCAGCCGTACACTCATTTGGGAAATGGTACAATGTCGATTTGGGCTGATCTAAGAAGTTTATAATTTCGGTCGGGGCTTGTTAACTGCGTAGGGATTTCATAATAATAGCTCCTCTTCGCTCACATTCCAAAAATGACACGTGTTAACTTTTGTCTGATACAAACAACTACAGATGACGCACGCCCGTTACTAGAAACAAACAGCCCGCCAAAGCCTGTCGTAATTCAGGTGTCGTGGTCTGTAAACATAAATACTTAACAAGTTAAAATATCTGTTTAACTAAAAGCAAATTAGTGAAGCAATGTAGCTTGGCTGGAAAGGCCTTTTTCTCTTGTTAAGGCTTGTAGCAATACAGCTAGCTTCATACAACGTCCTACAGATAGAACCAGGACAATTTATCATCCCAGCCCCTCGCTTGTCATGTTAGTACAATTAAGTAAATAATCGATCATTTTAGCTAGCCGGTAAATTTTGTGAAGACATGATAGATTAGGGCACATACACTACACTACAGATTAGTCATTCGTGAAGAGATAGAGCCAACAAATTTCGTACATTTTACATTTACTATTACAAGTACTCCTTTATTTTCACTCTTACATGACTAATGTTATCACCTACAAGAAGGCATGCGTGCTTCCCCGTCAAAAGCCTATCTTCCATAAAAAAAAAAATTTATCATCAAAACAGCGAATATCTTCTCTGAAGAGAAAAACCAACGTGTCAAGACACGCTCATAATCGATTTAGTATATGCGATGGTTTCTATACGGAACAGATAACCATTTCTATTGGTGCAGCAACGCGGAGATAAATAATGATAGTGAGGCACTATGCAATTACTTCACGCTGGCATCTTCGAACAGTCCGTATGGAATCCAGTATCAGATTTTACTATCCGATTAAACTGAGAAAGACCTTTCGACATTTCGATGATAAAATAACACTTTGGAAGCATGCAGCTTCCGTGTCAGCATAGAATCTAGTGTTTTTTTTTTTCGGTGTTTAGTAAGCGGCTGTTGTCAAGTCTACAATGAAATTACGCTCTGGAAAATTATCAGCCATCACATTATTTCATTTAAAGCATTAGTTTTCCAAAAATCTGTTGTAGTTGGCCAGTTCCGAGCTGTTCACACGTCCATACTCTCGCAGCTCTGAGAATCGATGCTACACAGATATCAAGCATACAATAGCTCGGAATAAATACTCGGAATGCGCGCAACGTTTCAAATCGAACGTGATCCTGATTCGAGACTATCCCTGGGTACAGCGCAAGCGTCGTCACTGCAGTCAGATTTTAGCAGACTCAATTAATTTTCCCAGCCGTCCTTGTGCTCTAGTGTTTGCGAGGTAAATAACGATGTTAGGCCAACGCGGCGGCAGCGGTGAGCGTCTTCTGACAGTGCCGCATCGATGCTAGGTGACGTGCCAGGTAATGAAAGCAGGCAGCGGGAGGCCTGATTGCAACTTTGCTTTCCCTAACAATGTGCCGTGTCCGAACATGTTCGCACCGTGAATCCCGCTAAAAGCAGCAGCAGCAGCAGAACGTGTAAAAGAGTGAGGACCCCTCATTCTGTCTCTACTACAGTCAGCTTTGCTAAAACTGAAAAAAGCACAAGTTTACACACTAAGCGGTCCATTTCGAACGATGTGGAATCCACAGTCAAACAAACTGTTTCATTTCAATGGAAAGGGGAGATACCTGCACGATGGTGACTATACCATATAGATCATTGCTGTAAACATCTAATATATTAAGGCACAGTTAAATATAGTACAAAAAAATCAAATAGCCATGTAATTCTAGCTAGAATGCAGCCTATAGCCGCCTTAGGAGAGATACAGTTGATCTCGATTGAAACTGCAGTATCCCTATAGATACCACAAGATCAATATTATCGGTCAGATAGACGTCGTCAGGAAATGCTTAAGCGATTTCTCTGAACATTTCCGGTTCTACATAGTAGCGCATATTCGTGACAGCTTACGCAATCGGGCACCTTCTGAAGACGCTTTATCCGCTCTATGACGGTTTCAGTAGGCTTGAAAGGAACCGATGACCTAGCCACTTGGTGGCGCTGTGTCATGCCAGCCATGCTTTCTCACTCCTGCGTGGAGCGGGTTCCTACTTCTCTGAGCTATTGTCGTTGGCGGTCCTTGTGTGCTGCTTGCAATAAAAATAGACGCGTCGGCAAAATTTTTCCGCGAAGATCGTGACATAAGAAAGGGCCCTACTACCGATGTTTGACCCCAAAGGGCATTAAGCTAGCCAGAGTTTCAATGCTCCGATCTCTTGACAGTTCTTGGTTGGCCGGTCCACCGTTGGCCGTCATTCAGTCTCTCGTTTTCGTGCATCTTGACCAGGTAATACCGCTTGCTACTGCTGCTACCGCCCCTTAGCTAGCCAGAGCTAGGTAACGTATGCGATTTTCTCGGGATCCAAGTCCGATACGGCAATCTCAACCAGGAAACGCCTCAAAAGCTAGATGGTCACGAATGGGGCGGTTATGGCCGTGTTGATGGTGGCATTTCCGTTTCCTGTGCAGCCTGCTGCCAGTATCCAATACTAAGGCGGTGCAAAAATATCCTCCTTATTTAAACCAGAAACGAACGCTTATTTATTTTAAGTTATTGCCATTGTTAGTAGGTTGTTCATCGAACTTTTATTGGTTGACTCTTTTGGCGTGTGCAGAAATATCGGTGAAATTTAAAGGTTTCAGTCAATTTCGTACTATGCGGCGTTAACCGATGGAATCAATGGAGGAGACACTTGTCTAATTTTGTTCCTGGACCTTATGGATTTGATCTGTACAGGAGCACAAGCTGCAGTCATGTTTGCATCCGTCTTCTTGCATCCTCTGTTTCCCCATATTTGTATTTTTCACTGCAAGCCGTAACCGGAGAAAAGACTAATGTTTTCCCTTTTTCCTGCAATTCGGTTTGATACACGGTTGGTTGATTCAATTTGCGTTCCAGCTTTTTTCTCGCGTATCCATCAACTAGCGAACTCTGTCGGAGAATTCAAAGCTTTTTTGTGATGCCAACCAGGTAATTGCCCAGACGCTTGCCTCTGTCGTCACCTTAACCCGTATGTAAGCTAAGAAGCTTAGTTTAACTTAATTTATCTCATGCTGAGCCTCTACCACAATTCCTTGAAAGCGCGCCGCTGCCCGTTTCATGACCATCTCCAAAATCATTAGGGATTAAAACTCAAAAGGATTAGCTAGCCAGGGACGAGTTGTAAAGGTATAAGCATGTCGAGAAGTAACTGCAAACATAAGGTGCTGCTTGCGAGGTGCGATACTTCTTTACCGTATACCTCTACACGTGCAAGGTGCAAAAGAAGTGGCCCAGTTTAAGGGGTTTGTTTTTAAATTAATGGGTATTTACAGCAAGTGCTTTAAAATCATCCACTCTAATATAAGCGGATAATGGGATTATCTTTGAAAATACTTAAGGCGCTGTAGTTTTAAAATAGTCTGTTATCGTAGTCTTCTGTGGTATGTTGGAACACGTTCGGAATCGTAAATTGAATATGTAGTCCATTGTACGGGAAATAGCCGTCGAATTTAATATAATAACGTAGAACGTAAGCAAACGCAGTAACACAAGTATATGCTGGCAGTCATTAGTTTTGGGACCTAAGCCTTAATATTGATTATGGCTTTGGCTGGCCGATACTTGCGACTTCAGCCTCTTTTCTGCTTCGTTCAAGCTCCTCGAACAACTCTACCACTGCTGTCGCCCAGTATTCTGCTAGTCATTGGTCTTTTCGTATATTTGTCCTACAGGTGAGACAAAGGTTCTACGGGTCAAGTGGCTAGCTGCAGCTCCCGAACCGCTTAAACAGTTTTGGCATTTCTGTTTGGTACGCTACTCCCTTGAGTAGCGTACACGCGCCTGCGAGCCCCGACGTCGGCGGGCTCTTAGAAAAGCGGTGGGAGGTCTGCCGTTGGTTAGCCTGACTTTCTCCATAGCTAGCAGGTCTTGGATAGCGTCAAACCTTCAATCCTCGGCTTCCAGGTGCCGACTAAGGCAAAGACGCTAGAGATATGAAAAAAAAGTAGCGGTGGTAAACGTTTCTTCAATTTTCCATCGGACATTTTCAGTAGAATCGAGGAAGGTAAGAAAGAAAGTGCGCTTTCATATGGATATAGTATATCCGCCGCCGGCCCGCGTCTGACTGGTCAGCAATGAGGTATTCGAACGGCCACTCGCTGGAGGACTGGGTCAGGATTATTTGAACAAGTAACAAATGACACGGCTCCTGCAGGTCGTATTCTATAACGCATGGTGTACAGTATAATATGCTGCTATTGAGCGCTGTACACCATACTGAGTAAATACAGCGCCGTGGTGATATACAAAGCTTTTTCGTCGAGTGGGACGCCCTCTTGTTGTTGATGCAGTGGCTTTTTTCTATCTGTTCAATGCTTGGGTCACGCGTCCCGCCTCACTTCTGGATCCCCGATTTTACGTTAGCAAAATGTACTCTGTGGTAACTAATTATTGAAAACGCTGGTAAGCAAGAAAAGTGGACGGACTGGCCGGCAAGTTCGCTTGACGATGCAGCGTCTTAGGGGGTTCGGTGTTTGCATCAGCAGCAATAGCAGCAGAGGCAGAAGCGAAACTTACGTTTTGAATCGTCCACCTATTAATGCAGACACAACGCTCAAATTAAACATTTCAACGCTTGCCGGGCGTTACAGGACGCGCATAAGTCGTTTGTATCTATTTGACCAGCTGCACACTATGGACGTGAATATAGTGTGGTTGTTTATGGCATTTCATAAGACCGCGGCATCAGACGGCTGTAACGCGTGGAAGGACGAGTGACATCCGTGATGATTAACAGACTCTGCGATTATACGACTCAAATTCTACTTGGCTTTATTGCTCGCAGGCTTAGAACCTACTGAGGAGTCGAAGGCTTTGGGAGACCAAATCTTTGGAACGACTAGCTCCGTCGGACCACACGAGGGATTTGAAGTTAAATTTGGGAGGCACACATTACGTTCAACAAGTAAAACACCCACTAAAGCTTCAGTAGTCCAAGAGAACCATTTGTGCTTATCCTGAGCTATACAGGCAAGCTTTTATTTGCCAAGTTTCTGAAGTAATGAATTTTCAAGTTTGTTGAAATGCTCTACAACTAATACCAGATGCGCGGCAGAATCTACATATGGTACTGACTTTTCAAGAAGACTCATAACATATGTATCTAGTGTGGTCTTGAACTACGACTCTGAGAGGCATTGTTCACAACGGATTGCAGTAGGCAGACACGGACCTGCAATACCGCTTGGATTAGCTGAAACAAACCGCCTCACTCAAAGAGCAACGGTCATGCAATAGAATGTTAGATTCACTGTCATGTATCGAATGTTCGTTTTCAACTAATCACACGAGATTACCTTAAAAAAAACGTATAAATTATGTGTTATTCATCGATTGTCGAACATCGATGCCATACGGAACCTCTCGATCTTATTGTTCGATTAACCCTCACATAACATGGAAGACATCTAGCCAGTTCGTAGTTTCGCGCTGTTAGGTAAATACTGTACTGTGTATAGGTTAAATGTAGGTTGGGCATGCGACAAGGTCCGGGTGGATGATTTTTCCCCTTCTAACTCCATTAGCAATGCTCTCCCCTTGCTCGTTTTCCTTTTGGCGATTGCCACTAACTGGGTGAAAAAGCCTAGGGTAAGTTTAGTGAGCCTAACTCACTCGTGTCAGGTCTTTTGTTTGTTAATTTTTACTCGCCGGCTGAACCCACTATCGAGCAAGCCGAAAGTTGACAACCGGTCTAAGCTAAATCACTTTTATCTCGCTAGCTGACTGCAAGCAGCGTGACCAATCCGTCGCCACTTGTTTATATTACCTGCTCGTCAATTAAGAGCTAGGAACTGCAATGTATGTATGCATACGTTATTATATTGACGAAACTTTAGGCGGAGCACAGGGTCATATCTCTTGTCTTCTACGGATCACCTCCTCCTTCTATCTGCCTTTCAAGTTAGTCTCCTGCTGTCAGCGAGCCGCTCCATTGAGAATTCGCTTCGAACACTTAACCTCAAATCTGTCCATTGAGGCGAATTGCTCAAGGCTGAGGTGCACGTCTATGAGAAGCTTGTTGGCAGCGCACGGCCAAGACAGTGCAAAGTAGAAAAGAGCGAGTAACCGTTAAGCTTTCTCCACCAGGCGGCGGAGTGCACGATGGTAGTAGTAGTAGTAGCACCAGCACCAGCGGAGGCATAGTCGACCAGGGCTTGGCTGTACCGTTGGTAATTGTTGCTGTTGCACCTGACTTTGCTATACGGTGATTGCGGTGGCAACGAAGGCGAAGCTAGCGGTTCTTTGGGGGTGCGCCAACGAGCGACTGAATCAATGTGCAAGTGCATATGTGGGAAAAGTTGTGGGGTTTCGATTCAAATAGGTAGAACCAACAGCAGGACGAACTACGAAAAGACAGCCTCGAGATCGGATCTGCGATGCTGCGGGTTGCGTTTGCGATTATGCTTGGATAGTGTTGCGACCGACTCGCGGCCTGCCCGTTAGTTGCCACAGAAAAGAAAGACTTCAACCGAAGGAGATCGCAGAATAAAATGACAGCCACTTATGCAATAATGCTACTGTTGCTTTTCTGGTATGTAGAAAGAAAGTGAACATATGCAGTTGGCGTGTTTTAAGTAACGCCCGATGAGGCCACCGTTGCAAAAGCGGGTCCATCTGTGCGTGGGCGTGCTGCTTCGATGGGATGAAGAAAGGATCGTTTTCCGCCTTTTGGACGACAAAGAAGTCAAGGCGCGCCGAGCAGGCCGGGATCCAGGCAGCCAAAGTGCAAAGCAAAAAGCTCCAGCTAGAATAAGTAAAAGCTGGTGGCTTGTTCAAGGCCTTATTGGCCAAAAAAGGCAGAAGCCTTGGTTCCCCGTTTTCTTTGAAGTGCCTCCTTCTCCTTGTCCCCCTTTCGTTTTCGATCTCCATTCGCCATTCGTCTCGTCTAGCCTTTTTTGCAAGGACAAGCGTAGCGGTGTGGGGGGCAGTTTCCACAGCTGTGAAGCCGCTGTTTCATAATTCCCAACCTCTTTTGGTGGGAGAGTAAAGAGGGGCTTGAAAGCCCCTAGCAACAAACGCCGTTCAACATAGGAATGCAAAAATACTAAAAAAATAACGGAGTACAATCAGGTGCAGCGGCGATGTCAATAACATCAGTACCAGCGCAGAAAAGGCGAGAATTAGGTTGGCCTACACTAACCCAAGAGGTCACGTAAGTCAATCTTGTGCCAGTCGTAGAGAAATGTCCAAACGTACCACCGAAGTGTCAAATTGCAGTGTGACGACCCCAAAGGCCCCACCCCAAACCTCCCGACTCATTTCTACACACATGAGCGCCGAACGCCCTGGCAATTTTCTATTGGAATATGACCAACGTCAAGTGATAGATCTGAACGGAGCTAGAAAGAAACCATCGATTTCTTAGCAGTAACTAACAAATTAATGGAAATCTCTTTAGCCCTGTAAGTCGCAGAAAAATAATTTTTACTTCTAGGTTTTCAGGAAGTATGTAAAAAGTGTATAATCTGCTTTAGTAAGTGTTAGAATTAGATGAGAACAAATTAGCGAGAAACCACAGAAGAACACAACAAAAATTGCGTTGGCATGTGTTAGCTCATTGTATTCAGCAGTTGAGTGTGCAAACACTTGTGTCTGGAAGCACATACACAAACATGCCTATATAAACATAAATACCGCACACACATACATAAACACCTATAACATATACTGTGTACAGGTTTGCAGAAAAGTAGCATTTGCCAACTAACATCGGAGGTACAGGCCAACAATTTAGGATGGAAGTAGATGCGTTTCACGGATGAAGTGGTGACTGTTACTGCTTCCGCTCCGCTTCAAGCTTCCTCAGCTGAACAAGTACAAATCGGCTTCTAATATCCAAATTGACACCCTCTTGTTTTTGTCAATATTAACACTATTAGAGCAGATTCATCATAGCTATTCTTCTACGTACTATTTTCGGTCTAAGTCATCGACAATCACTGACCTAGGCTCGGCAAAGGTAAATCGTAAATACTACATGGCTATTACTGTTTGTCTGCACTATCCTCTCGTAGTTCGATGTATGTATGTACCTGCCTATGAATTACATTTGTGTCGTAGGTAGTCTTACCATGTTTTTGCACGTCTGTCATATTTCCTATTCAGGTTTAATTTTCTGACCAAAAAAGTAAATAGTTATATTTGTTGCACGAATTTTACTGGATCGTTTTCATTCCCCCCGTGGTCCCCCTACAATGACACTCAATACCCGGTTCTTTAAACATATCGCATTCTGCTGCCATGATCATCGCTAGGCCTCTATGTAGATTAGGCCATGCAGGCGCCTAATATTAGAAGAGCGAATATATAGCATGGACAACAGTTGCGACGTACGATGTCCTGTTAAACATTAAGTGTATGGCGTGTTTCTTTAATGCATAGCTAATCAAGCGAAATAATAAATGGAATAATTAATGATAACATTTAAAATACGACATTTTTTTTTTCAAATTTGATAATTGCTACACGTATTAATTATCCAGTTAACAGTAATTTGACAACTCGGCATTGAAATTTACAGACTGTGCGTTACAGTTCTCTAACTTCTACATGCTTGAACATGTTAGAATAATGCCGACATGCTAGCTTTGTCATCACGGTGTTCGGCATAAACTTAGTCGAAGAATGAGTATCATCTATTTACACATATGCTAAATTTTCCTATCTATAAACTGATAGAGGTTACGTCACTGCTTTACTGGCAACACAATTCATCAATCGTTAGGATCTGTTCGACGTGATGGCTTCCCACAACCTCACTGCATTTTAATTAGGTACAGATAGGTACGCCACAATACAGGTCGTCCGCTAGTTTAGAGGCCTTTCAGCATGGCAGTTTGGGAAGCAGCTGCACTATAGCGTGCTCTATTTACTTACTCATCGAGTATATACCAACGTTTCCAAAACTCGTGTTGTTGGAGCATTGATCTCTATGACCCGATGGTTTGTCCGCCTAGTAAACGATTTGATGATCTTATGTTTTCGTAGACGCTTCGGATTTCGGCAATCAATGTGTGTCTGAAACGAAATTTTGGAAAAAAATTTGGAAAAAAAAGCATGAGCGCTGGCATATACGAACGCCAACACGATTAAACCGCTGACCTCACCCCCAATGACCTAGTGGAACTGGGTTATGATATGCGCTTCATAAAAGTAGTAGCGCTGTTCGGCCAGCGTCGCTCAACGACCCGATACGAGACACCATGCTTACATTATATGTTGCGCGAATACGTGATAAAAATGTATAATATACTGTGAAAGGTAAAATTGATGTTAAATGTCCGAAGTTGACAACGAGCACCACGTGAGAACTGAATGTATGAAGTTTATTCTTCCAGTTCAATCTTCATTATTGATTTATATCTACAGCATGCGAAAAATACTCTGCGATAGCATTTATCAAGCTCGGAAAGCTAGATGTATCTTCTTTTTTGTAAATAAAAATCTCTAATTATGTTCGTTGTATATATATATATAAGAGCGAAGTCTACCGACTTCGTTCTTAGACGAACAATTTCAAATGTCGATATACTCCAATCGATTTATATTGGTGAACTTAAATTAACATCGAGCTGACAGAATCTAATCTAATACTACTCACGAACGCTTTCTTCCCTTGCACTTGCTCTGTGGCTATCGTCTTCACGGTTACTGCGCGGCATCTTCGCCGACCTTCTTCACTCGGTCCCCTGCTCTCATGACTGCTATTTACGCCGCTGTTGCTGTCGCCATTTCGCCTTCTACTGTCATGTAGAAGCGCCACTGGACGGCCGGTGGCAGCCGCGGGGCTCCTGAACAGCCACGGGAGCCATGGAGGGCTGGGGGGCAACGTCGCTTCAGCCGCCGACTCCGACGATGAGAAGTTCATCGGGAAAAGAACCAAGAAAAGGGGAAGTCTTTTCTTCAGGAAGAAAAAGGTAAGCAAAAACGCTTCGACCGCGTCGCAAGGCGCTCTTAAGGAGACAGCCACACGAGCTCACACAGCTCTTGCCCTGTCCAGGCAACTCAAATGCATCACCGACTACACCACGTCGCGTACTCCCCCTCCCTCCCCCCGATCGTAGCTATCCATTAAAGCTTCAAAATACATCGTTTCGATCCATTGATGACTACGGAGGCGACGAAAGCCACCATTCTGTGCAGGTACTTGTACAGCGTACCTGGGATTTAAAGTTGACCAGGCCTTCGACCAGGAAGGGCGGCATGTGACGGTTCAAGTTATCCATTGGAAACAGAATGCAATCTAAACGTTCGCTTACCACATTTCTGGCTTTACAGTATCGTTAGGGCCTCGTAATAGGGAACTAAACGAGACAATGATGGGCCATGATTGATGACATGATGAATCGAAATACTGCTACTTATATATCATTAAGGAATATTTATTTGTGCAAGGAATAACATTGTGAAGTCTGTTGTGAAAATGCAGGGAAGGGAAAAATCGATTATATACAAGCAGGTTTAAACCGTTTTATCTATAGATAATCAAACTAAATTAACCAATTAATAGAAATGAAGTGTTCAATTCGTCCAATTAAACATTCGAGATTTATTATTAAATCTCTTTATTATTAAAGCCTTAATAAATAAACCTAGGAGGACTGTGCTAGCCTATATGCCTAATAATGGAACACGGCAACAATATTTCAAAGCTTACTACCTAAGAATGTTCTCAGACCAGGCGTCAATAGGGGAAGCTGGGACCTGGTTCGTTTGTGGAACGGTAAGGATTATCATTGGCAACTTGAATAGATACGATTGCCGATCACGTTGCGTAACGCGTCCGTCACTCACTGCATATGAAGGAAGGGTCATTTGATTTCAAAACGAGAACTACCGAAGTCCGTTATTCAGAATATCTAGTAAGCATTATGGTTTTTCTATCGGAAAATACGTTTTTATAGTCCTAGCTAAATATGCCCAGAACCGGCCTTACTGAAGGCGAAACTCCACACATTACCCTAAATGCTCACAAATAACGTATCTACTCTACATTTCGTTTCGCCTGCACGAGTGAAGCCCATTTTTTCGTTCTATTCGTTCATAAAAACTGAGTGTCATTTAATTTAATCTATACCACTTACAAAGGAATATGTACGCGCAAAGACAGCACATTTTTGGGAGCAGGAGTTCAACCTCAGATCGTTCTCTTCTTTAGATTGCAGCTTCCTAACTTACGTTTTCAATAAGACACGGATGCATTTAGCATGTCATGCTAGTGGCGAATGACTATAGCAAATATAGGTTTTCTGTTTTGGACTGGGTCGAGAATTACTTGCACAGACCAAACGGCGTAGATATTGATTGCATTGAAATGTGCGTCTTTCTCAGAATTATCAGTCGAGCGAGTTGCACTTCATTGCTCACAATGATTCCACCATAGATTATTCGATCAGGACCGACTTAACCCATTTAGATAGGATAAGGAAAAGAAAAACAGTTTCTTGGCCGCCCACAAATGCTTCAAAACAAGCATAAAATATGGCATTTCAACTATTCTAGCAATATACAGAATATATAGAGCGACTGTCGCAAGGCCCAGATGAAAGGCAACGTTTGCAGGTGGCACCAAAGGACCCGAGTAAGGCCGGATCGCCCTCTTCTCAGGGAGGTACCCCTTCACCACCTCCGGGCAGGCCCATCGGCCACCAGTTTGTGGCCATTTCGTACAGCATTGGTTCAGTTCAGTGTCACGTGTGCTTCAAGTCGCTCGACAATCGACCCGCTCTACGATGTGAAATCTGTAACGTTGCTGTGCATGATGTACATTCGTGCCGTGACCAGATCGCCGACTGCACTAAGTTCAAGACATTGCTGAACAAGGTTGGTTGGTTGGTTGGTCAGGGCATGAGACAACAGAGAGTGAAAAAAACAAGCTCAAAACAACCTAGACAGGCTGGAGAACTATGGATTCGTGTGGATGGATGTGAGAGCGCAAAAAGACCAAAACCCAATCATCCCAAATTGACCAAAATTATTTCTGTTGGCTGACTGTTGGTCTGAGTGGATGATGACTGGTGAACATGAAATCGGAAGAGAACGATGTCTGATGAAAAAACAGCAAGAGTCAAATATGACTCATTTAAACTGCGAGTCTACCTGCCCGCTGATCTCACTGACTGTTTCCGTTCTAGGCTGCATTAACGTAACCATCCAACTATCTCGGACAATTGCTGTCCTTAGTAGAATGATTGCTACCGTAGCTACCTTTTCTATCGCCGTCAAATCTATTGTTGAAGCCCTTGCCTCAAAAGCCCAATATTGTTGCCCGCTATATTCATCTAGACAGTACTGCTAATCAACTAATTCATTCCGTCCGGGCAGACTACGCTTAACTTCCCTTTTCTTTCCTGATCATTTTAGTACCTACCTGCTGAACACCTGCCCTAGCTTAAACCTGTCAGATCAACTAACCTCGTTGACCTTCTTATTTATTGTTAACTTGAATTGAACGATCGTTCGGAATTATTTTTGCTACAACCTGAATTTTTCTCCAATT
>NW_019213034.1:72691-107403 GCF_002532875.2 Varroa jacobsoni
ATTACTGCAATGTCCGCGTATGACTTAGTTAAATAAGTGCTCTTGTAAATAAAAAAAAAATGACCAGACGAGGTGGAGAATAGTACTTCAGAAGCATCATTATGTATTCATTTACTAAATGTCTAGTAAGTGCTACTGCTATCTAATTATTAGACATTTTTTTTTTAAGTATATTTAGACGGCACGCTCGCTCACCAAACTTCTGGGCCTGTCTTTCAAGTTCTGCGTTTATTACGGAGTCAGAAAATGGCCGCTTCTTGACTGTACCGTTATTTTGTGTATCGGTTGTTAACTTGTGCGAACTTATACTATAAGATATACTATATCTTGGCATTTTCAATTATACATACAGGATCCTTTATGCTTCAGCGTAAATTTATACATAAATTGAAACAGGGTCAACCGTTCTCAATTTCGTATACCCTAGCGTAATATTTTGCTCTTTCATATGCCTTTTGTGAAGTCTAGCTAAATTTACAGTATGAAGATACTTAAAACCACTGTGCAGCTACGAAGACATGCGTATTGATAATGGCCAAGCGCTTGATTTCCAATGTCTAATCATCCAATACATTCAATTTGCCCGCTTCATGGAAAGCTGCTCGAGCGAAAAGAAAATGCTACAAGGTTATCTTATATATATATATATATATATATATATATATAGATCCCTAGATGATATACCAACATATCTACCTAAATAAGGTTTAATTAGTATTATTGATACGTGTTCCTCCAAATCAATCACTCTTCATCTAACTTCCATTTGACAGCAGTCCACGATCAAATGATGCCACACTATGCGCGATCTTTGATACCATTGACGAATTCCAATCGCAAAACTTTTCCATTATATCCATCTATATCTGTCCATATTAGACCCTATCAGTGCAGTAGGATTGAGCAGCAGGTAGTCTTGAAGCGACACGAGAGGACCTGAATATGGATTCGTTTGCAGGACTGAGTTGTCGAAATGGTTTCAATAACAATATGGTCACAGCGGAAGTCAGTTGTCGCTGATCGACTTTTGGCTTATTGCCTTCGGCCGGTCCGTGGTTTATACTGTGAACTCTGCGATCGGCCTATAATCACGTCGGGTTTGCCATCATATTGTGTATGTTCGCGACGAAGCGCACTATCCGCATCAACATAAACTGTAGTACCAGAGAGACAATTGTGCGCGGCATTGAGGCAACTGTTGAGGGAAACGATGCCGCCTCTTACCTACTAAAAGAAGCATTAGCTACGCCACCGTCTCCACTGTTGCCAGCAGCAGCGGTAGCCTTCTAGCCGGCGCTGGTATTATACATGTGACGACGACTGCCGAACGCACCCAGCAACATCTCGTTTGCCCTTGTCGCCGTGTCAACGTTTGTTGACGGCTCTAGTAGCTTAGGCACGTTGAGTCCTCCCGCATAGCCTAGAGGGAGCAAATTAATCGACGGACGCTATCCGCGGATTTTAGGCGACGGCCTACATTACTGCACATGATAACTTTAGATTCTGTGGACCAGTCAATGAGTAGCCATGGCGATAAAGTACTTCCCTATGAAGTCTTCGTTTCAAAATGAAACTGCAAATTTACGCTTGCTTTTCTAGCCGCACCTGTGTCTATTCGTGCTTTAACGACGTCAATGGATTTAGCTTCATGTGACGCGTAATCATGCGCAGAAGTTTTTTGACTGGATAACAGTGACTGAGATTAACAGCAAGAGATTAGAAAGTCCAGTTGGAAGCAATACGCCATTTTTCAACTTGGAGATCCGATTTCACTTATTGATTATTATATTACACAGATATTTCGTGTAGCGTTAAGTACAGAATACCAACGGGAACCAGACAGGCGTGCGGGGACTGTCTGGGCTCGTTCTGAACCGTGTGCGTAAGTTGCGCCGGCAGCGAAGCACAGTTTGTTTGTATATCCTCGCTGTTAGACCAAGCAGATCACGTTTGCTTAACTTCCCTAATCATGAAATCATTTCGGAAGACTGTGCATTATTATAGGCAGGAATAGAGGCGCGCCCTAGCTCACAGTATGTGCATGCAATTAGTGTGTAATGTAAAATGCAAAAGCTACAACAAACATAACCGAAATAAACTTGCTACTTGTTCCCTTACCCCCTTTCCCTTCCTTCCCCCCGCGCCCCCCCAAAAGATAATTTCTGCAGAAAAATACGTACTGTGTAGTAGAAAGAGAGGTATGGTTGTGTTCAGTGACCGTCGACGGCACACGTTAAGTCGATACGGGGTTGGGGCCATGAGTGACCATCGTGTCTATCGAGTGCACGACGGAATGCTTTCAATTGTCCACGCGCAGTTGGATTTACATCGCCCCTGACACCATCCGTTATCAGAACTATCTCCGCTGATGATATCTGATTCCATATTCCAGAGTATGCTGATCAACAAGTCAGCCAGTCAGCTCGCCGTCAAAGAAAGATCTTCCGCTAATCTCGCTTCAGGTAGGTGCCACATCGGTTATCATATCAGTTCCAACTTTATTAATAGTTACTAACAACAGCAGTGGTAGTAGATGTATACACAAGCTGATGTAGAGCTTGTGAGTTTACCAATGACTGACTGACTATAACTGTTGAGAGCAACATACGCAGCAGTAGCAGCAACAACGACGAAAACGTTGCGACGTGAGAATAGCATATTTTATCAACGTTTTTGTGGCTCTTGTGAAGAGCATTAGTGTTCTTCTTCTAGAAGATCGGCGGGAGAGGCTCACAAAGAGATCTGTTTGGGGTCGATATAGGAGAGATCAAGGCAGGCAGGTGGGCAATATAACTTCAATTCAGTAACTACAAGCCCTATAGCATTATACGATTGTGACGGCATCGAACACGTGTAGGCAAAGAGTTTAGGTATATGCCAGGATGGCAACAGGCGTCAGACATTAAATCAGCTGTTTTATGCCGCTGTCAGCATGCTTTCATTACTGGGGTTATCTCAGTGTTACTACCGTGATCCGATTTGTTGATTTAACAGGTATTCCATTCGAAAACCCTATGGGTGAGTAGCGATGCCTCAGAGAGAATGAGTACGAGCAGACCACCAAATGTGTGCATATAAAATGTACGAGTTATCTATTTGTGTCCACTTGTCCGCTCAGAAACGCCTATCAAAGGCACTTCTGAGCTAGGAAGGCGCGTACGATTCTCACGCAGTCACACTGAGACCGCAATAGATGTTAAAAATATAACGCGTTACGTCCATATACGGCTATATATATTGTTATGGGTCGGCTCAATTTGCATTTTTTTTTCGTTATAACCGATATAAGCACGTATTTGATTCTGTCGCAAAAGATCCAGGATAATTAAACTCCAGCCCTAACTTCAACCGTTAGTTACTGGAAAGAAAGTTAACATGCATGTTTTCAGTACTCGCTGCAATTTCACTTGATGTCTTAGGCCAAAGTGACAACGCCGCCGCCGACGTCGCGCACGTAGCGAGGCTTTTGAGCTGTTCTAGCATACGGGACAAACAAATACAATAAACTTCTAGAGTACGCACAACATTTGTTTCAAAGCGTTCCACCCACCCTGTTGAAAACAAGTGTAATTTTCTATTTGTTAAAAGGAAGGTTCGTTCAAGGGGCAAGGCAATTCGTCATTATAGCCAAATCAGACGGTTAAGTTCTTCTCTATCAGAGTGTTTAAAAGGAGTTTCGGTCTAGCGCTTCACGTACTTCAATATTCAACATACAGCCAATTACCGAACTGTGAATATTGAATCACTTTACATGAGCAGTTTAATTGACAGCGTAATCAGCCGTTTATGATGAACAAACAGAGCGGCCTATGCGATATTATATCGCGGCGTCGTTCTTGTTTTTTCTTTTTATTCGTCTAACAAACGACGTGAATGATAGTTAAATCTCATAGAATCTAGTATTAGGATCCAGGTTATCCTTTTATTTGGTGGAATTGCGTCGTATAGGCAGGTCCAGTGCTGCCGGTCAACGAGGGGCAAACAACAGAGCGTTCCGAAGATAGCATTACCCAAGTTCGGTAGACGTTTTCCTCTTTCGATTGGTTAGCGTAAGCCTCATAATGACTTGAGCGATTGTAAAAGTCCACGATTTCATGTTCAACTAACGAGCGAATTAATTATACATAAGCTTCATTTAACAGACGTCTAGTAATAGGAGACGATAAACACCTTAGAGGACGAAGGTTGTCATGGATGCCCCACCAACGACCCGATGAAATCAAGCCTACGTAGCGATTACGATTGTTCAATTAGCTTGCGATGAAACGGCAGAGATCACCTGTGTAGTGCTTGCCCACTTGGCATCTTTCAAGTACGGCAACTAACCCCACAAAAGTTCAATCCTTTCTTCCGAGATGGAAAAATGCCGACGAAAATGAAAGAAACAGACGGACAGCCACACCGAGAGAAGCGGAAAGGATGCGAGAGGGTGGAGCTTCGTCTGATCGCCAACTGCAACCTCATATTAGAGAATCACACTACCGCACAGATGGGCACAGAAAGCTCTATCATATTTCTACGATCGGCTACGCAGTTGAGAGATCTCATTTCCAACGAGTATGGTGCTGCTACTATTGCCACAGATTCATTGGATCTAGGAAACACTTATTGTTAAAAGCTGCTCGAACGGCCATCCTATATATGGCCTCGTGTAAGTTTTGTTACGTCCACGCAAGACAGTAGAGAGCTCGGCAATAGTCGATGAAAGCCATAGGATCGGCGAGCGTCTTGTCCATCCATCAATTTCAACTAGAGTGCAGTTAGTTACTGGCTACAAGATGTGGTTGACTCAAGCATTGGCCGCCTGCTAACCTTCGATCCTTGTGGCGATCTAGTGGCGATCAGCCAATAGCAACCGTGTCAATACGACTAAACGTTATAGAAGTGTCCGAGAAATCACAACACAGATCGAGTTCTGTAACAACGCCACTTATTTCAGGTGCTTTCCCAACTAATTAAGTAGGGGGAGTAAGGGCGTTCATCATCATAACTAGATAAAATAGATAAACCAACTAATCGAAAGCTTAAACGGTCTTTTCATTCATATATATATATATATAGTTTGGTATCTTGATCACAGGTTCTCGGCGTTTGATTAAGGGTGAGATACTTTACACCTTCTATGTTCTCAGCGTGAACATCGTTTCGCCATTATAGATAGTATATTGAGAGTCATTCCCACAAGTAAAATTACCCATAGCAGAGAAGCTGAGTTAGCTTGAGCACATTGTTCTACGATTAAACAAGGCTCTTTCGAGTAGCAACGTGTTAACGCCATCATGTTGCTGGATTATGCAGGATGTTACCGCTGTCACGAAATGCTTGCAGTCAATTGTTTCTCATTATTACCCTTAAAAAATCACGTACAGAACAATAGAACAACTCTTCGTCGATATCGAAATACTTCGCGAAATGCCAGGCGCAGTGAGTCGTCGTCTCTGACGACCTCACTTGTTCGCGTGTACAGTTAGACGCGCGTATAGCAATCTGATTTTAAAGTTACATCGTCTCTCAGCAATTGGCAGATATCCAAATCTATACAAATATCCCCCTGGATTTCAAAAGGTTCGCTCAGTCTCGACGAGATAGCTTCATTCATAATCTCGATTAGTTGTACTAGCCGGCTCAATACGTTCAATAGCTCGACGCTGCTCAGCGCATATTTGTGATGCCTCAGATATTTTACCATTATAGTTTTGTCAAGAGTATATAAACCCGATTACCTTTCCCAGTCCTTTTACAGTTACTTTCATAAGCCGTAAGTTGGTATCGATCGAAAGCCATCGATGGCGTTATTGGCTGTTTTTAAAATTTCCAATTTTCTCGTGCTCTCAGCAAATTCGCTGTTAAACCTGCACTTCCCAAGGTTGGCTGCCTTATGCGTTTGTTACGCTTTAGACAGAGTTCTTTGTTATAGCATAGAACTGACACAGGCAAATGGTGTCGCGGTGACGCCTTGCATCTGTCATTACCTATTCGTTGTCATACGGCGGAAAGAAGACGCTGACACCTGAGTCACACTTAGGCCATTATCGGCTACACCTTGACAACGGCAACAACGGGGAAGAGATATAGTTGAATACGTGAAAATCGTCGATCTTGGGGGATTACAGAGTGACTAAACTGAATTGAAAGAGGAAAATGCAAGTTAATTCCTTGTCGCCAATTTTTTGATCCCCTCTAATCCCTTCCCAAGTAACTTTCAGCGTATTGACATTTTAACTGGCGTAAGTAATTGGTTTTACTCGAAGCTACTGCTCAAGCAACAATGAGCAATTGTGGTATAAACAGAATTTGTATAATGGAAAACTTGTTCTTTGTTCAGGCGTTATAACGGATTTTTGGCCATTATCGGCCCAGAGAGTCGGGGTCAATGGACGTCAGCTGCTCTATCCGTACTTGGAACTGAAAATGTTTGTATATGCTGATGATTACTGGTGGCCTTTGAATAAGTGAAACGCAATAGTCAGATGATCGCGTAGTGCGTACGTACTAAAGCCGGTCGTATATAGTTCTGATGAAAAGGAGATTAGCAAAAATGATTACCTGAGACTTTTTTTTTTAAGTTTCACGAGTAGCTAAGTCGAAGAGGACAGATTAAGACGGGACCACCACAGCCGTCAAGATAGTTCAGATATACGAAACTAATGCCGTAATTGGCTTAATTTAATCCATCTGTGTAGCCGGACATAAACGGAGGGAAACGGAATAATTTCGAAAAAAGACCAGCTCGCATTATGTAACGCTTCGTTCCGTATCCTGTACACTCTACGTACGGCGAGATAGGCGCACGAAACTAGAGACGCTACAAGTCGAAAGTATAATTGGCAGAAATTAAATTTCTTTGAGCCAAATCGTTACGTTGATGCATGCCTATTTCAGTGTCTAGCCTAGGCAATATGAAGGCGCTTAGTGTGACGACCAATTTGAGGCAGGCGAACCTCCACCCTTATCGATTCACAGAATGACGTCACTCATGAATGTCGTCCCTACAGCAGCATGGCACTGCTAGTGATTATGTCTCGAAAACAGATGCTTCTCTAGAGTAAACTGCTACAGCAAATGGTGGGCCGTAAGGTCAGGAAATAAAGTAGAAACCCGCGCCGAGTTAAATTAGACGATAACCTCCACGAACGTCACTGGGGCTCGGAAACTAGACAATGCACCCTCAAAGGGTCCTCTGCATTTGGGATTTTTCTTCTGTTCAGGAACAAGCGGAAACTGGCGCAGACGAAGATGATTATAGCGTCATTCTCGCTCTTGAACTTGCTGCTTTGGAAACCGTTTCGGTGAAGTGGAAAGTGGGAGTGAGTTACTTGGTGGGAGTAGAAGACTTAAAAAGGCTCGAGCGCAGCCACTGGGGCGCTCGTTTAATTCTTAGATGTTTCGGTGAAAGGAATAGTCATGGGGGCCACTGTCGTGCCCTCCCCCGTCGTTACTGTTGGCAATGTCTTTCGATTCGTGTGTTTGTTGTTGTTCTGCTGTGGCTGCGATTTCTGCGTATAGGATGTATTATGCAGATCACGAAAAGGGGTTACGGATACGAACAAGTTGCATACATTTTATGTAAATATAAAAGCTCAAGGGAAAGGGCGGACGAATGGAAGATTTATCTGTGTACGAAACAGAAGAGATTAGCTAGATACGTATTGACTGTAAGCGAGCTTGAACTACATATTGTGGCCGGAATCGATTGCATGTCTATATTGAGGATTCACGGTAGATAAAAGTAAAAGGAAAAAAAAAGGAGACAAACACTCGCAGCTTACTAGATTAGACGCAGCAACTGCGAGATAATATCTTAAATTGATTTCGAATACCCTAGTCGATAGCCGTAATCTCGAACTCTTGCTCTTCATATAGCCTCATAAGAAATACCTCTACATGTCCACTGAAGTCTACACGCGTATCTGTGAGACGTTCCGAAATAATCAGGTAGCCATGCGAATTGATAGAGACGTCGCGAAAACATGCGCAATGGTGAAACGTTAGTGCGAAAAACATGCATGTGAAAATTTGGTAGGACGAACACATTGTTTCAATGAGTATACAAGTATTTGAGTATGTGTTCCTATTTTATACGTTGTTTTCAATTACAGCTTTGAAGTCCAGTGCGTCGGGTTTAGGAAGTAAAGATCGTAAGCTGCAGCAGCCACAAGCAAGCAGCACCTTCTCTCGGAGTAATATCATACAGAATGTACAGACACTGCAGGTACACCATTTTCTCTAGATATGACTACTTACAATAGTGACTAATGACAGCTCACTCTGACGGATTGTGTTCTGTCTTAAGTAATCGCTTCGAACAGGCACAGATCTAGGCAAACGCATGAAAGGACATACGTAGTTCATATGACGACTGAGTCACAGATCTGCCTGCTTGTCTTGGACTAGGGAAATCCCTTGATTTAATCTGTCAGCATTCCTTAAGTTGATTTTTCCAAAAAAATAACCATTAACCTATTGGAGAATCAGTTTCTCATACAGGAGGCCTTCACAAATCTTCTTATGCTAATGCGCAAAATTGCTAACAGGTACCTTTCCCTCAACCATCCCCGTGTTTAGGGCGCTCTACGTAAATTCAGTAGAGCCGAATATACGAAAAGGCTGGTATCACAGCTACGATTCACAACATACAACGATATACGGGATTTGTCTCAGTCACATCGCATCGAATCATTTCAGGGGTACTCATACCAATAAGCTACCCCCATGCTCATCTCCCCATAAGTCGGCAAACGAGAAAACAAGCTGGATGCCAATTAAAATCGACTGCGCCAGAAGTTTGTCATCACTGTGCGACCCCTATCTTAGATAGGAGAAGGTAGTTCAGAATCATTCCTGTGTGTCGAGAATTTCGTTAGGACCGGAGAAAATTTACCGCAGGCTGATTTTCGAAACTAGAATTTTGGAGCCGAAACCATTTAGCCCCCCCGCCTCCCAGGAGCAACTCCTGAACTAGTTTAGCAATGGCTGTTCCGTTTTTCCCTCCGAAAAATAGAACAAAAGGATGGGGATGAGTGTTTCGTGGACTATCTTTTACAGATTATGGCGGCAATACTACGGGAGGAACTGGATTTATCTTTTTCAAAGACCTGGAAAATGTTCAAGTTAGGATAACGAGCCATTAGTGATAATCGAAAAATGCCAGACAGAAGCACTGGCTGACAGACCAGAAATGGTATTGATTTCTCTAAATCTATATTAGTATATGGTACCTGTACAGCTAAAGAATGATTGCCAGTTTTTTTTACTAAATGCGGCAACCATGAGACATTTGGTTTGCAGGCAACGTCTAAAGATGTCAATCAAAGCATGCATGTTTTGTTTAGCCTTCCCATGAAGCTCGCACAATAATCGTGTAGATGCGAGCCTATATATGCACAGAATATGCGCTCTTACATAACGTAACCTCCATTAATGCCCTATCGCCTGAATGCTTTGTTGTTCGATTCAAATCCGAAGGAGCTCAGGCTCAGCGCTAACATATTATTCCTACGAATAGACACAACTATAATTTGAACGAAGCAAATGTTGTATTGAACTCCTCTATTTTTATGGAACTCGTGAGAGAAAACAGATTTCCGAGTTACTACGGGCCGCATCTCTGCGGTATTGATACAAATGTGAAAACAAACATATATGAAACTGTCCTATTTTTTCGTGGCATAGGCTATATGTTTCTATTAAACAGCGATAATTCCCTACACTTACACTCGTTTGCTGTGGTTTTCCTTTTCAGAACGACACCACAGGCGGTTCTAGCAAGGAATCGTCGCCAAGGTTAGGTTCAAGCTTAATCGTTTGAATTCGTACTACAATATGACAATAGAGATCTTCTGACTTACGAAATACACGAACTGATAGCTATATCTATATATAATGATACTGAATATGAAACGTCACGATAAATAGGTTAGTATTACTTGTAGACCTTGGGGCAGGACCAGCAGTGAACAACAAAACGCCATAGTCACTATTACTCGTATGTGAAGCTTGTGCCAGTGGCACATTAAATTTAACCGAATGTGTAATTGTCCGAACTTTTGTATATATATATATATACACGGAAGCAACGGCAACTGTCAGAGGAAAATAGTCCTCTAATTTATGTGGTGGCTAGTCGGAGATATGCGGACTACGAACGGATCTTGGGATTGGCAATGGAACCATGCAGTCTCGCTGAGGATAAGTTCGGCGTTTAGGTCGGACGGTCCCATTTGGGCAGCTGTTATAGAATATGCTAGTCTGCCGAAAAAGAAATCCGTAGCATTCCTATTTCCCCTCTACATAAGCCAATTACACTTTAACGGGAGGTATGATAGCGCGCATGAGGTAAGGACAAAGGAAAGACATTGATGAACCTTTACGTTAGCACAAGAAGCGTATGGTGCAAATGGCCGACGGAACAAACGCTCTACCCCGCAATTACCGAAAAACGAGCACCTTACACAGGGGCTGATGCTTACCTATCATAAGGCATCCGCGTACTTGTGTAACATCTAAGAAAACTGGCTACTTCCATTTTTCATAATCACCGCCAGCGCTTTTCATTCGAGCTATAACCGGTATAGTCAGTTGTATGTGTTGTGGACACACTTTTTCTCTCTACCGAAAGCTGCACGGCCACTCCTGAGATCCTAGCTACATGCAACAGTCGCCTGAGTATAATAATCGATTGCCATACTGATGTCTTCGTACGTGCTAGGTTTTGGTGCTAAGGAACTTGAATGTAATAAACCTACGCTGTTCTACGATAGCCGTTGCCGAATGCGAATTAAACTAACACAGGGTCTGGCAAAGATTACGATACAATAACGAAGCCATATCGGAACAATGGCTAATTAAACAAATTCAAGCCTCATTCGAAATGCTGCCGATACCCTTTCTGTACATATGTACATGCTGTTTGTTACAAAGCAGCTAATTCCCTGTACAAAGCGAAAAGCTAGCATTGCAAGCCTGAGTTTTATAACCGATTGTGCACTTTGCAGTGCTGGTTCATGCTGTGACGAATCCATAATATAGCGATTATCTTATTTGTCGCCTTAAAGACGGAAATCGTATGTTTCAATATGTTCGTTGATTTCCTATTAGTATTGGCAATCGGCACACATGGCCTGATCTATTTAAAGCTCAAAAATGTATAATAGAAGTAAAAAAAACAAAAAGATTATTGTAAGCTTAAAAAGCAAGCAGAGCTTTTATTGCACACGTTTTAGTATTTTCCGCTTAAACAAACTCTTAAGCGTTTAACTGGCCAGCCACTGCCCTAAATCAATGTGATCAATATTTCCAATAATTAGTACATCGACAGATTTATATATAATGTATATATATAACCAAAAAAACCGACTATATATAACCAAAAAAAATATTCGCGAAAGTTTAGTAGATCACTTAAACGATCATCTCGATTTGCTCTAGCTAACTCCGAGTTGCTTACCATTCTCATAAAACATACAACGCAAAATCGGCCTAATTGCCAATAGATCTTCAACAAACTTTTTCAATGTGAAATCACTAGTATATGTTACGTTACAACACTTTACCATAAATGATCAGGTCTCTTTCACTAACATGGGCAGTCCAAGGCGAAGGTCTGCTTTACTTTACATGGCGGCCATTTTTTTTTATATAGAAATTTGATTTGAGCACACTTGACAACGCGATAAGTAGAAACACCAATGTAGGGTAACACATAGGGCCAGCTGCATCTAGCTATATTCCAGTCCTAGGATAATTTTTACTCAGTTCATTACTACCAGTAAAAGTTCACCAGTAGACAGAAAAATGCCTGCTTTTATTTAATTTGCCACTGATAATCGAAGTAAGATGCCTTCTTGAGGTGCTCATTATGCCATCGAATTTCCGATCCATTGAGCAACGAGGCCGTATAGTAATTCAGAGTTTACTCTTCTTATACGATTAGTGAGCCAATTTGCCCGACAAGAACTCGTACGACTCACCACAAAATGTCGCCATTTTTTTCTACTTGCTGTTCGTTAGTGAAAATGTCCATAGGTCGTCGAGTTACTTCACTCCGTGCTTACTGAATGCCAAAAAAAGATCTCAAAGAAATTGAACGATGCGTGGGTTTTGAGTACGTGTGACGTCCAGTGAAGGCTTCTCTACCATTCATCATCACTGGATGGTGGCGAGCAGTAGTATATTGACGAATTAGCAGTGAATTAAATGATGAAATTATATCATTGTTTTGTTTCAAGTTTTGCCTTAAATGCAGAAAGCTATGCAAGACACTTCCGCAAGCAAACGCGGCGATACACGTCTCTACTTATCTATAAACCGGACAAAAATTTGACACCTTAAAAGAAAACGTTATCGAGATCATTAACCACAAACATACTAAATTTACTAATCGGGTCGCTTTTAGTTCGACTCGAAAGCCCCACGCCCCCAGTGGGGGTTACTCTCAGTGGAGGCGGGTGGCCACAAAACTTGGGGTCAAGTAAGTAGCTATCGACCGAAACCGTTATCCGAATCTCTTGAACCGGAATGATCGAACGACAAAACGACAAACGAGGCAGTGAATGTTTGCCGACTGATGGCCTTATCTGAAAGTTACTTACTGTTCATGTAGAAGCCGTTCCACCTGCGTTCTGCCAGCTAACCTTTGACTAATACTATCATTAGAATCATTGTTAAATGCTATTACGGCTTAGTTTACCTGTAAAACATACGATGGACCGAGGCAGGAGGTCAACAAACATTTGACGTCTCGTTAAGGCTGCATCTGAACTTGCCGCTATCCCACAACCATTATGCTAGTTGCCCCACAATCCTCAGCAATGCAATCTACCAATACCTGATATCACTGATGCCCTCATGTCCACGAATACCAGCACCATTTCTCGTACAATTTCACACCATTTTCAAAGTTATATTTGAAAAAAGGAGATGATCACTTGCGAAACTTGTACTTTATGCAACTGTCTTTTTTTATGGTGGGCGTATAGAACTTACTGATTGCTTATCGCTTATCAGGTATGCACATGATAAATTATTTGTAGCCTATGCGTCTACTGTAGTTAAATACGTCATTGTAAACCTTTGTCTACCGTGTTAACATGTCTATTCTTTGCGGTCGTAATATAATTCGCCAGAAAATTTGCATTGTTGTTAGTAGAATGAAATACGTTGTATTTCTGTTAGACTTTCATATTGTATTGTGGAGTTGTTGTCACTTTTGACGGCACTGTGTCCTGATATACTGGCTCCCTTACTTACGAATGTGAGCATCGATTGCCGTCGATACTTAATAGGAAGTGATGGACCGATGACAGTCAAGCCGGTTCGAATTCATTTAGAGTAGATACGCTCTCTTCCAATATTTCTTTCCAGTCTCGTTCTCCCTGTCCAACTGTCATTTAAGCGGCTTGTTCAGCCGAAATGGGCTTGAGTCTGCCATCAGTCTCATTGCTTCCTCCAGCCTTTCTTCGAGAGAAAGATTTCATTAGCCGTTGGTCCGAGCCGCCTGAGCGCCTGACGAACAGTAATAGATCGTTGTGTTAGTTGCTTCAGATCACTTATTCACAACTTACCTCCATTGCTGCCTGTCACTTACTTCGCCTCTCTTCATCCAATGATTTTGTCTGCGGCCTCATTTCTAAACGCCAGCCAATTTCATGTAGACGTATGGAAAGACTCTTCGTCAGTATACATTTTCCGTGACAGTTTCCTCTCTCTGCTATCCTCATTTAATTTTTCGTCGTAAAACGCATGTGATGCTATAAAATTATGATAGCACTACTAGATAAACGATAACTCCTCTAATTATTAAAATCTTATCGCTGCAAATAAAGCGAGAGAGGAGAGAGAGAGAGAGAGAGGGAGGGAGTCAAAATTATCGTTACACGTGCCCCTATCAGGGCTCGTGTGTTGAGCTTCCTGAAAGACCAGAGCAAAATACGTTCAATTGATTCTACGGGCAGTATCATTTGTTCTCCCTGTCGGGGGTGTCGGACTGTGCTCAGTTGTGCTCGAAATCAATCAGTCAAAAAATGCATATAGTTCAGTTATTATCTGATTGGGTAGGTGCTCTGTTTCTACGCCATCAAATGTCAACTGGTTTTAATAAATGAAGTTTTCACTTTAAAAATGTGAGAGCTTGGTTAATGTCAGTTACACACCTCCAATGACAGGTGTACCATTGCTCTACAACACGAACCCAAACGTAGTCTTAGAGATAACTAAGGTAATAGCGGTTTCTCTACGATTCTACTTTTTTCATAGCAACTGCAAACAACTATAATAATCTTCAACTCTAGATCTATCTCAATAATCTTCAACGTGAATTTTCTTGCAAAAAAAATACAATAGCATAATAAAGTTAGCACACAGCGTTGATCAGCCAAGCGATTCGTGTTATATCGAACGTACTTTATTCATTCATACACGTTGATTGATTTTTCACACTTCGATATGAAAAACACGTGTGTGTGTGTGTGTGTGTATACATCATCAGCTATCCCTACGCGTAGGTCCTTCGTAGTCATGGGTTACGCGTTCCTATTCCTCACCAGTTGTGCTTCCAGATGCCGCTTATATCCTAAGTTACGAACTTACGATCATTTTCTATGTATATACGTGTTATTCTTGTCAGTTAACCACGATATTCTCAAGTTCGTCACGCACAGTTTAGTTATATTTTATCTTTCAATTGCCCGTTTCTCGGCGTAAGTTCTTCGTTCTGTCCGTGGCAATAAAGCTATACACAATCGATGTGCTGTGTTTTCCGCTCAAAATCATATTCTCTAATATATATATTGTTTTTTTTTTTTTTTTTTTATTAGATATATATATATCTGATAAAAAAGAAATGTATATGTATATAGGGTCCGTTTTTGGCCGGTTACACTGACTGGGCATCTGTATGTCTCTCTCTATGAGCTCCGATCGCCCATAAATGAAAGGTGATCATTTGTCCATTAAAAAACTCTTTTTCCTACCTCAGATGCCAACTTTCGTGCTCGTTATATATGTACATCAATTGTTGCTCTTTTGAATCCATCGACGCAATAGGAACTGTCGGCCCTGTTCTATCGACGCTAGCCTAAAACAACTCACTATCTTGCCATGATTGAATATCTATTACATTGTTTGTCACTTCGATTATGACAGATACTACGACACTGGCACCAATAGCCGCTAGCTTTTGGACGAACGCCTTCATAGTCTTTGAACCGGCATCTGAAACATAATAGACCTCTCGTTAAACGCACGAATGGTTATCACGTCTTCCTATAAAAGCCCGCCATCTTTAAAAATATCAAAAATAACAGGAACAGTCTTTCTACTCGACTTTATTTGATATATATTTGTTCCGATCAACTAAACGGGCATGTGGTCGTTAGAAATTTCATCATAGCTATGACATGGATATTTATAGAGCGTAGTAAAAAATTCAGTTGGGTTGGCATTTAGGTTTTATTCTCACTTTTTAGTATAATAAAATCTAGTGCAATACCTCCCCAAAACAAGGCTGTTCATTGTTAAGGCTGCGCAAAAAAACCGTGCCCAGAGAACGGCGATAACAGGTGGGATTTCAGCGTTACACGCTAAGTGAACGTGTTTCCTCGAATTTATTTCAACTCATGGGGCATAACTTAAATTGCCCACAATCTGAAGCACGCAAATTTACATGCTTCATCTATATAGACACATATACACATTTCTTGCACAGTTCTTCGCGTACCTGAATTCCCTAGAACAATGTCTCAACAAACACTGATTTTCTCCAATGTAGAATTTGCACAATTCACTAACACCCCCATGTGTCATCAATGAATTTGTCTCTTTTAGGGACATTGATTTTATTTATAAAAACATGTCTACAATAACCATTTCTGTATTTTTTTTATGTAGCAAATAGATGATATATAGTTTTTATTAATTGTCGTGACGCATGCACGTACGGTCGTACTAAGCAGGCTGGATTGTTTTTCTCATTTTTTTTTTCGTTTTTTTTTTTTTTGTTATTCGACGATGCTAGCTAGCATCCACTCAATAAGCTGTCGGTTCATGTTATTAGATGTATATCACCTACATTCATAACCATGGTCTTATTTGTATTAGAATAGCGGTAGTGGAACATTATGTAAGTAGACTTGCTCCAGAATGGTCGTCAACATGTGGTGCACTCAGACGGCCAAATGTAACGCCACAGCGCTTAGCTGATTGATACGTATGTTTAATCGTTTCGTTGCGTTGTCCCTATAGGTAGAATGTTTTACCCCATTTCATCGTGTATTATTGACTGATTGATCTGACCGATATGAACTCTGTTAATTCAACTGCGCATGAGTTGCGCGATCGCAACTGAGGGCCTGCTGAAGGCTCAGCCTGTGAAACAATATCATAACCTTATTATGATACTCTTTATATTATGTGACTGAAAATTATGACTATGGCTTGCTGCTCTCGTAATAGAAATGAATCTTATCGTCCCTTCAGGATGTGAATGAAGTGCAGGGTCGATAACGACAAAACGTATCCGATGTAATTGGTGGCTAGCTTGCGTATCATATTATTATAATGATGAAAAACAGTTCAATGAAGACTTTAATTGAAACCTATCTGTCAATTAGTTCTGCGGCGAAAGGCAGTGGCACAACGGGAGAAGAGCTGGACTCGCCGCATGGACCGCATGGAGCGGATATGGCGGAATTGTATGCTGGGTCTCTGAATTTCCATGAGCCGGGTTCAGCCTCGATGGAATCGCTCGACTCTGGTAGCCAGGCGTTAGAGGAACTCATTGGAAGGGATCTCGATGATCCGATACTGCGACTACTTGATGACGAACCATCCCAATGGAGTGTCACCGTTGACAAAAAGGTAAGGTACATAGAAACAAAGTCCAGCTATAACTATACTATTAACGACTCGCCACCTACATCAGAGGTGACTTATCGAGGTTTTCATTGATATAGATTTCATCAAATTCAGTCCATATATGTGACTTCACATCGATGTTCCTTGGCCTAATCTCTGCCGGTTCTACCGGTTGTAAACGCTAGCAGTGTTGTGTAGCCGATACTTGCGCAACAAAGGGAACACGGATAGTAAATGAATAGGCCGATAGATTTTTATCAAAAGTATACTCCTATATGAATGGCCATGATCTTAGAACTCCTAGTCAGTATCTACTAGGTGAATTTAGATTCAGTTATATTAGTGTAAAGAAACAAGGTCCACGGCGACGCATCCGACTTGTTCTGTGTACGATGCGCACATAAGCGTGATTCAGCATTCGACACCGAATGAGCCCCGGTCAACGTACGAGCTAATACGAGCCATCACCGTTAGAGACGAATAGGCCGCATTACGTAGGTACTGAAGCAAGGGAGCCGCGGAAGAACGTGATCTACCCATTGATAGCGCACGCTTTCGCTAGATATAAACGACAAGACCAAAATCTCGTGTACGGAGATGCAGTATGACTGCACAAAAAATCATTTACATTGGGCGGATTGCCGTCGTGGTTTCGCTTAGGCATAATAGAATTACTACCCCAACTCGATGCGGATACACTCCGTTGCTGTTGCAAAAGCGTCTATCTGAGATTTATGCTACAATACATGACTGCAGACAATGGCAAACCCAGACCAGCGGCTAGAAAAACGCCACAAAGTAATAAGTACTAGTGTGCCTTCATTGAAATTGGGCGCATATATATATAATCGTAAGGAAGCGATCTTACAAGAACTTTTCCATTAGCGAATAAACGTAATACTTTAAATAGCTGATGAAGTTTCTTTACTGTATGTTATGTACAAATCATTTCTGTACGTGCAAGTTTTCATGCACACATACACAGTTCAAAAGTGACCTGTAGATTTAGACCCAAGAAAAGACATTTGTATTATAGTCCAAAGTAGATTAGCAGCGATTAACATGATGTTTCGAGTTTTACGTCAGTCTGGTGAAACGAAGTCTGCCAGTCTGTTTCCGCCTTCGAACCTAACCCATAGCGTTTCCCTTAGGGAGTAGGCAAATACGTTATTCACTGAGTGATTCCCGGGCAAATAGAGAATGTCAGTCACTTAGCTATTTCAACCGAAACGTATGGCGACACTGCAATGGGCGGGGCACCAACGAGACAGACGGCAGCGTGCCGCAGCTCATTGGTCAGACTACCGCTGTTCCGTTAGGTAATGGCGATCAGTTAGTTTATTCTGCCTCTTTTATATGGGTTTCAAATAAATAACCAATGTTTGTATAGCTTGCTTGTTCTAGACTGTACGAAACCTTGTAAAGATGTAGGCGGCAATCTGATTGGATGTTCCGAAATTTTGGCTTCTATCACATTTCAATATACCGTTAGTGCGCATACAAGTAAAGGATTTACTATTAATTCGAACCAAATAAGAGCTAAAGGAATCGTAGCTATTGCATTCTGGGATTTTTACTCACTCTGATAACTTGTTGACCCTTTGTTTAGTGGCCTATAATGTCGGCTGAGTGTCTGTAACATTTCTCACGAAATAGGCATCGTATGATAGCTTTCCTAATGTCTAGGTCAATTCTGCGTCTCAGACGCCTAGAAAAGCCAAGAATAAATGGGAAGCGGCACGGTTCACGGTGAACTTTCCCGTCCGCCTCACTTCCTTAGCCATTTGAAACGTATATTCAAATATGTCTCCTGTTGTTTTCTTTTCAATTAGCTGCGTTGCTCTGTTATGTATCTTAGCTTCGTCGTGCGACCATATCTACCGCTTTCATATTGAAACCACGGAACACCATCGACGAATCCAGCCATCAACGGGCTCAAAAGCATTGGCGATTTATACAGACTGACTCCGCGTCCGTCAATGTAGCACTTGTAACAGGTTTCGCGTCTAGATACAGAGTACGGCACTTAGATTGGGAGCTTTCTCATGCGTAGTTTCTAAAACAATCTAAATAAAAATAGATGTTTTAACAATTTTTTTATACGTGCAAAAAGTTCCGTTTCTACCGTCGAAGCGTTTATCCAATTTAACTTCCATTCATGGCGCTTAGAACTTCACTGGAGTCGGCTCATTTCGAATGTTTTCTTTGTAAATATGCAAACACCTTGTTGGCAGCTTAAATGGGCAACTCGACGTTGCCCTATCGAGACTTCTCGGTCAGTAATGCCTTATATATATCTGACAGGTTCAAATATGGGCTGCCGATTTATAAGCCGATCAAAGCCCCGCATTAACCGGCTTATAAACCTCTTCGTTTCAAAACGCATAAGTTTTGCAGCTTTATGCGATGACACATCACTTCGTGGTTGAAAAATCCAGCTAAACTTCTTTAATATTGCATCTTCTTTCTGAAAAAGTGCTCAGGAGACCAAACTGAGAACATGAATTTTCGTCGGAAATCTGCTTTTATCTAAAATAGACGGGCCCCTTTGGTTGTACGCAAACCGGTCATAATTTCTGGAACGTATTTTTGAAAACGACAAAAAATAAATTTTCGGCACGGAAGAATTAAAAACGGCCTGCTTCATTCTTAAGGTAACTGAATAGAAAACAGTATCGTTGAAATGTTTTATCGTCCTCAGGGAGTATCTGTTGGGCTTACAACATATAACATGTACATTTACATCAGATTTCTCACCCAAACATTATCAGAAATGTAATTCTGGTTTGCAGCGATTAACTTGGGTCTGCACTGTTTTTTTTTTTTCTCTACTGTGGATATTTTATTGTTGTGCTAGGACCGGTTTCTACTTGTTTTGCAAGCGCACACTTATTTCCAACATAGACACTGTCTATCTAGGAGTATCTGATAAGTTCATTATCTTGGACCTATACCAAGATTTGTACTGCGCCTGGGAATAGGACAATTGCTAACTTTCGCTTAACTTCCAATGCGCTGTTGTTTGACACATTCGATTTTTTCATTTGGTTGTAAAAAAATTGGCTCTCTAAGTTACGGGTAGTAGCAGATGAGCGTATTCCCGTTGTGTCACAGTTTCACCCAGTTAAGTGCTGTACCGTATATGTAAAATGTGATGCTTGCAAGTTAGGCAAGACTGCTTGTTGTAACGGACATATGCTTATCCGCTACTCCTGGCATCATCCGAAAGCTAGTAGAGTTTTTCCAAAGCAAAACAAGGAACTTGGCGAAAAGCAATGCGTTATATCCGGAATGTGGCCGAAACTCAGCTAGTACTCAATCTTTACGCGCTGTTCGACCACCTCTGGCAAGATTTGTTATTCGAGTTCCCATACGGGTTCAGAAGAATTAAAGGAAGACATTCATGAAACGATTCTCAATAGATTTTAAATCAAAAGAAACGGCGCAAAAAGTCATTTTTACTATAGCTAAGTGGTGCTATTGAAATTAGTAGCTATTTTAGATAGAAAAAAAAAACAACATCAATCACTGATTGGGGTCGACCAGACAAGCCTCAACAGTTAATCATTTCGGGACTGCGTTTTTGCATCTTTTGAATTTTCGAGCTGTATTAGTCTCTGATTAGTTTTCTGATCTTCGTTTTTTTTATCAGGCTAAAATTTAGTAAACGTTTGATCGTATTTAATGTGTTTGAGCGACGTTTACATAACCTGTTCACATAACTTGATGACGCATGGCTAGTTCGAAAATGTTATTTGCAGATTAAAGAAGAACTATTTTATAAAGAGCTTATTGGTACTTCTGGACTCGAAAGTGTAATGGTGGTTGTGTTGAATAAACTATGACCGTTAAAACAAGAAAAATGCCCAATTTATCCTGCGTACTCTAATGTAACTACTTGCGCTACTCTCACGCCCATGGCCGGGTTTCAAAAAAAGGCGTTGAAATACATTTCAGGTTGGCTTAAAGTTTTATGCTAATGGGATCTTGGGGGGCTGAGTAAGCCGTTCACACGAAACAAACGGCTGGACACCTACTGTTTGTCTCTAGTCGTCCGTCAACCATGTGAAAAAATTTGCTTGACTTTGACGGTCATAAAGGAAAAGCAGTGAACGAAACAGTTTTGTTTATGAGTGGTCGGCGAACGGTGCCCCCTCCACGATAGCGTATATGGCTGTACCGCAAGCCACACCAATTCGTTTTCTTCGCCATGTAAATTTAGTAGCCCCAGTTGTTAATCTGTTTTGTTAGCACAGATGAAATTTTAGCAGTAATCGAAGTATATCGCACAGTGTTATTTTTTGCTTTTAATTAATAAACTTTTGTTTTCCCTTGACTTTTCGCTATTCCACGAGCCCTATTTTCGAGCGACGTATGCAGGGTTGACATCTACGGAAAGCGCGAGGGCGCTAAACGCGAACATGGTTACGATGGCAGCGCCGACGCTGTACAGCGTCTGAAGGGCGGGCGGGAGTTTGGCGAGCGTCATCTGTCTTGTTGTTTAGGTCGAAAGATGTGTCCGAATTTTTCAGAAACTAGCCTTTGTTTTTAATAAGACACGAGTTGGCTTTTTACGTTGATGGCGGAATTCATGCATAAGCCACCTGCCACAGCGTTTGATATACCGCCAACCTAAGCATTCTTCTCTGTGTGTTCTTTTGTTTATAGTACTGATGGCGATAGGTATTTTAAACGTTATACATATATAATATTTCTTAGCATTTGTCATTTAGATCATTTAGAAGAGAAAGTATGCGCTGATTAGGGAATGCAGAGCTGGGAACAAGACGGGTCATTCGCGACCATGGCGTAACAGACAAACCATGAGTTCGGATTTATGATATAGCAATTAGCAGTATGAACGATATAGCAGTATTGAATGTTTCTGAGTAAATGTATTGGGTTTATTTTTGTGAATAAGCTTTACGCGGACCAGAGTTGACGATGGACTAACAAAAACGGTTCATGAAAATACTTTTTTTTCTATACTTTCACCCAGTTGAGATACTTCGAATATAAACTGTATGAGGTGTAATTCCAATAGGTCGTGTCACATACATTTTCCTCAAACAAAATTGCACGCACAAATACTTTATAATAAATACAGCCTGAATTGCGCTTCTTACTGTTATTACCATTACTAGAAAGCCCATTTGGTAATATGTCGAAATTTGAGCTGATAGCTAAGTGCCTATTAAAAACAACGCCCGATTGATGGCCGTTGATGAAATGAGTTGACTGATATAGACATTGGATCAATCAACGAAACGTATAGCAGTTTTGGCTGTGTGATCAAATGTGGGCTTTAAAAGCGTAAAACCCAACAGTCACGTTTTCCGTAGCGTGTCGTGCGGCTGTGCACAGATCCTACTACATTTTCATCGTGCGTCGGGCACCCTGCTCGCCTGCGAACTTGCCTAGTTCTTGTACAAATATGCGATTTCAATATATAAGCAACGTTCGCCAGTCGGTTCATGTCGGTATCATTGATCTGTTCCAACATGCGCCGTTCCCTGCCTAAGGGACGTTCGATACCAAGCTAACTTCTCAACACTAGCTCCAACTGCGTCACACAAGCGCGTTTTTCTAAGCTGGTCGTGTGTCAAGCTAATAATCCTAACCGAATTAAAACGTAGGTCGCGGAAACGCTAAAAGCGGCAGTGGACGCGATTGATATACGACGTTTTCTGTGACGCTGTGGCTAAATGGAAAAACGTGTAAATTTTATCCAAATGTCGTTGTAATATATTTAGAAGCAGGCGCCTCCGCCGCTTCTCGTATCATATGGACTATGCGGCGCACTACTGGCTGCCCATTTCGCCAGCTAACCGATATCATCGGCCACAAAGCGAAGTTCGCTACAAAATAGTAAAATTCAATGGGCTTAGGATTTGTAGATATAGGGTAAAAGGTGCTAGATTGGGTTGAAGTCCGTAATAGTTTATCCGTAATGTTACTTAATATGACATTAGATTGGGTAGATAGATGTAGAATCTCATTTTGTATCATCCAATTATATTTGGATATGAAGTACGCGCAACTATGCTAGGAGAATAGAGAAGTAGAATCAAAAGGAATTCATCAAGAAGATGGTAAGTGCTTTATTTACGTTTTATTATGAAAGTGTAGCGATAACGTGAAGGTATGATGGTAATCGGGTAGTTGTTATCACCTATTGAATTCAATTGCAGGTCGTCAAGAAACTGAAAGAGCGAGATGTCAAGCGACAGGAAGCTATATACGGTAGGGGCATTTGAAGCTTTTTTGATTGATATGCTCACATTGTTCCAACTCTGTCCGCCTTTCTAACTAGAAAAGGATCGCTGAAATGGCCAACAAAGTATCGGCAGAATACCGACCTAAACAAACTGCTTTTTCTATTTTAGAGCTCATCTTGACCGAAAAACATCACTGTGTCACCCTCAAGATAATGGAAAAGGTATAGAAAAAGATCACTGAGCCCCATATGGTTCCTACACGGCGAGATGAGTGTATATATATATATATATATATATTGATTGCTGAAAGCTACTTCCGTGCTAGCTTTTTAGCGTTCTCCGTATTAGTATACTAAGATCCTTGCTTGACACTCGTGTAATATAAGCATTTTCTAAAAAGCTTATTGCCTCTGTCATATTGGTGTCAATCCGTTAGATCTACATGGATCGCATGTGTAACGAACTCCAGCTTCAACCAGAGATGGTGAATCGAATGTTTCCGCGTCTCGCTGAGCTTCTGTCGTTCCATTGTACGTTCCTCCTTTTGCTCAGGTCAAAGCAGGCACAGGCGAACCCCGACAACCAGACCATTGACACCATCGGGGACGTCCTGTTACAGATGGTAAACTAACGATCATTTTTTTTATCCTGCTTTCGTCAAATTTGTGATACGTCTGACCAAGCTTCTGCATTTCATATATTCTGTAAATGCTTGAATAATAGAGAGAATTTAGGTTTCGTGATACCTTTTGTAAGCTACAATTAAAACACTGCATGATTAGTCTGCTGAACGAAGCATTGCCATTATTATTACGAGCGCACTAACCCGTTTCGCAAGCGTCTTTCAAATATGAGTGAAATACTCTTCAGTTTTCATTAAATCTCTCTAGCGTTTTCATATCTGAAGAACGTGATTCGATATTTGCGATCTACGTCTTCAACGCAGCCTCTCCGTCGCGCTGTCTAAAGCTTATTTCGCCGTTTATCTGGTTACTGATGGTCTGCAGCTAAAGCCAGTCGGTTCATTAATATTTCTATTATCGTTGCTCCGTCGACGCTGGCGTCGCGATACAAATTTGTCCAAATAATACAAACTTCGTCCCTCCAAGCGTAATACTAACAGCTAGCCAGACTCCAAGTGTTTCGCTAAAATCGACTTGTTTTGCCTGATGTTTTTCTGAGCGCCGTGCTTACCTTAGCGGGCGGTTGTGCCCTATCTTATATAATACTTGGTAGGAAACGGTCTGCCGAATGGGCAAACGGGCGGGTCATTAAGATCTAACAGGAAGGCCGGCCCGCTGGAGACGACCACGTCAGCCGCAACAAAAGCAGAAACAGTAGTGGCAGTGAAATAGTACATAGGAATGATCATACCCAAACTAACAGGCATTCGGTCTGTTAGTAGTTTGGCTGTCGGCTGCAAATGGCCCTCACACATCTTATGCTCTGACCATTACTGAGGAAGCGGCTAGCGGCCATTGGAGAAGAGATAAAAAGTACAATGTAATAGGAATCGACGAAAAGTACTTCAATGCTACCGGCCACTAATTGACCAACAACTTGAGCTAATTGGAGTGGCCTGCGGCCCGATGCCCTGTTGTAGTTGACCTTATGATTGGGACTGCTTCAGCAGAGTACTGTCCTTGCATTAGGTGGTTTGGGCAGGAACAGCCTGAGAGGCAAATGTTGCCGGCACTCTACATTACACTTTGCTCATTTGCCCGATAGCCTGGAACAGATCGGAAAACTGGAGTGTAATGTGGGCGTTCAGCAAGTGCTAAGATACCGGGAACGCCGCAGACATCAATAGCAAGCGGCAGGGAAGGGAGGGGTGGGCGGCACGTTCGGTGATCCGCAGTAATCGGTCATAAGGTGACGCAATCGTCGTTCTGTCTGTTTTCACCCCCACCTTGATAACCATAGACGAGGATTCACGAATCCTGCACATCGGCTTTTGAGAGAAACGTGGCACGGCAACCTTCGATGTGTTCTCTACTTGTTTGGTGGCCTTGCTTGCTCTCCAGGGGTTAGCCTTCGTCCGTGTTGGTTAGTGGAGGGGGAATCGTATGAGTTGAGCCAAATGACGTTCGCTTATGGTTATCACATTCCGAGTCTTCTTTCCGTATTGCATCAGCATATAGTAACCAACAGAGGAGATACCGTCATGGCCAGTGAGATGCTTTCAACGCTTCACTGATGGTTGGAGCCTTTTCCGTTGAACAAGGCCGAAAAGAATGGGAAAAATATTGTCGTGACATTTTTGCTCTCATGTATCTTGAGAGAAATAAGACTGAGCTCTTTTTGCTCATTTCTGATGTGATTTCTGAGGTGTGACGCATCAGGTTGGGATATAATTTTCTCGGTCAGGTCGTTTCCCATAACCTGAAAGTAGGGAAAGACATAGCGTTGGTGACGACTTCAGATAGAAGCTCTAGAAGGCCGTACAGTCCAATAGTTTGTGTGAATTCGTTATGTCCATTATATGGATTAGTCGAGATGCCGAATCAAAAATGCGAAAATTATTATAAGAAATAGACGACTTACCTTCTATTTATTTAAAGCAGCAAGTCAAATGGCTATTATTATTATGTATCAGATCGATTCGACAATACAAACATTTCGTCACTGAAAAAGCTGCATAGATATAATAGCTGCGTCGATTTGAATTTCATCAACTTACGCCAGACGGTCTATAATTTTCGACGGTCACAACAACTTTCTCGTCATAAAGCTATTGAAAAAAGTTTGTCACAGATGTGGCGGTATACCGCTGATAACTATATAAGCACCGAGGCCAAAGCAGCTTTGTTTATATAATGAGAGTCTGGTCAACGGTAAGAGGGTAACATAGGATCGCTTATCTACCTAAGTGAAGGAACAAAGCGAAACCTTGCCGAAGCAGCGATATTTAAAGCAAGCGGCGCCAGGGGAAAGGTTAATTTTGTTGGAATGCTCCATGGTCAATATCTGCATCTGTTACATCCGTTTCATTGACGAGAGAAGTAGTAACTTAAACGGCGGTCGGGAGCAAAGGGTGACGAGTATTCCAAGAAACCATGTTCCAGTTAGGACACGAGTCAACCTTAGCCTTTCGTCCCAAGCCGTACTCCTTGACAGCTGCCATGTAAATTCAAATTGTATGGACGGTACTGCTGCGGGCTAATCCTATGTAGATCCAGAACAAATCCAAAAGTCAGTAACTCCAAGATCATTACTGATATACATAGGTGAAACTTTCATGAGATGGATTTACGTTTTAATGGGCAAAACATACAAGAAGAAGAACCTGCTTTAACTTCACACGAGAACCTCAGTGAGGATAGTGCCGACAGATGTTAAATATTCCATCCATTTTAATACTTCTAGTGCTGTTCAGCTCGAAGGTATGAAAGCGCTTATTTCTACATATAGTTCTAAAAGTAATTTTATGAAATTTTCTGTTTACAGTTTTAAGAGCGTATATGTCAGTAGTTTTTTAGTTGAAATAATTGTGCTCAGGGACTGCTTAGTTTTTGTTGACGAAATTCAGTGCTTCACTGACGCTAGCCTTAACGAACCAGTGAGGACGTACAGATACAATAGTTTTTCGTTAATTGAGTGATCCAAATCTGCGCATATTGCTATACACTTTGCAAGATTGGTAAAAATATAAATTTTACGATCGATAAAGTGCTTTGTTTGTTATCCATTTTGTCTCGTACAGATACTTAGAAATGTGCAACTATCATGTACGCCTATATATATATAGGTATATATATATATATATATATATATGTACTAGATCTGAAGTTTCATCTTACTATAATTACCCGCATGCTGCTGCGAAATAGTCGTGATATCCAACGACAAAGAGAACTCAGTTTTTTTTTCCTTTTGTGTCTGCGTGAGAGATAAGCATCTTTATCATAGGGATTTATAATGCGAAGCAGATCCCCACGTATGCGCTCAGGCTCTATATACTAGTTTTTAATAACGACAGACATTCGTCACCGCATTTTGCTACGATGACTTTTTACTAAAAAAGAAAGATTAGGGCTTTTGCATGAGACTCGTAGACTGGTGAAATGTGAAGGGTAGAGTTGCGATTGCATAAAACCAATTTGCCACAAGCTTGCGTAACTGCTTAATCGTGATAACTGAAAGTTTGTTGTTGTTACTGTTGTGTTCCTTTAACTTTAATTTTTTTGGCTTAAATACAGTTCCAAGGAGATAGCGCGACAAAAATGCTGACGGCATACGGCGCCTTCTGTTCAAGGCACAAGGATGCTGTTGCTGTCTACAAGGAGATGCTCAAAGCCGAGAAAAAATTTGCCCTCTTCATCGCGGTTAGTCGTTTTACTGCCACCCCAATTAAGCTGTTGTACTTTAAATAGACGACTTACCTTCTATTTAACCTTTACTTTGTGACAGGTAGGTTAAGTAGACTCAAACGTTCTACAGAAATGCGCACGTCCTCAATGAACGGAATTTATTATCGTTTCACAGAATTTGGATAGAGCTATACTTCTGACTTTACCGTTAGCATTTGTCGGCGTTAAGGATGTCAGGACCCTCTTTTAAATAATTTTTTTTTTTTACGTTTTAATATAGATTAGCAGATTCTCCTTTGGGTTTCCTGTAGTCGCTGTTTTGATTTGTTGTAGACATACAAATAACAGAGTTCCTCTTGTTTTCTTAGAGACGGAGCCGTCTTGCATTGTGCAAGGGTCGCGGAATTCCAGAGTGCATCCTCCTGGTCACGCAGCGTCTAACGAAATACCCGCTAATGATTGACGCCCTAATCAAAAGTTCGAAAGATCATCCCGATGAAATCGAACGGCTCAAAGTTGCACAAGTCCTTGTCAAAGTGAGTACAAGTAAGGATAGCTTATACGTTATCGATGTCAACAGAAAAAAAACAACTTTAAAAAGTGCCTAACTCCATGTTGACTTGTTATTAAACGATATTACGCACTATATTACGAATAGCTCACTAGCCGCCGAGCAATTTACGAAACTCTGTTCGCTTCAGGTGGAAGAGGTGTGATGTTATAGACGCCAATGCACCGATGTATAAACAAATACTTTATTTTAACATTGAAAAGAAAGTAAAATTGTGCTGCACGCGCGTGGTCGGTTGGTGACGTCGTTTTCCAAGTCCGTACACATCGTTTTTGGTGGCAATAGCTTTTCACAATCTTTCCTTTGCTGTTACAGCCTGCAATCAGGGATAACGTTACTACCTTGAATGTTTGAGGCGTAAAGTCACTAAATCGTCTACATTTTTACACTTTTTCTCACTTGGTATTACTTCATATGATGACATTATTAGGACGTGATTAACGGCGTCAACGCGCAGGTGGCTGAAGCAGAGCGGGATGCGCGACTTCTCGAGATCTACCATAAAGTGGACGCAAAGTCAACGGCGTACCTCAAGGGCCACAAATTTAAAAAGTCCGATCTGCTATCAAGCAATAGAAAACTCAGGCATGAGGGGACCATCTCTCTGAAGAATGCTCGCAACAAGCAATTAGGTTGGTAGAAAAAAAACAACGAAATTTTGTTGCTACTCTTTTTTTTCATCGAAACAATCCTGCATCGCGCTTTCCAGACGTTGCCTAAGACCCCTAAATCTGCGTTTTCTTCAATGTATCAGAAAGCTTTTTTCAGCAGGGGCACACTTTATAGTAGCAGGATAAAATGCAGCTGATAGTCTATTGCGGAGTTAGCCAATGTGTTTATTGAATTTTCAGACCTATTTTTTCTGTTCTCCCTCAATATGTCAGTCTACTATCTCTAGACATGCTTAAAGTCATTGTTCTATAGCTCTGGGCTTTTCTTTATTCGTGCTGCACAAGCTGTCCCGGCCGAATCCTTGGCCAGTGTCTCGACCAAAGACGCCAAGCCGTGTCCAATGGAAGACTTTGCTTTTTTTTATACTCATTATTAGTAATAGTGACACGCTACAAAAAGAAGATCGGTTTATTCCTTATTTGGCTGCCACATAGCGTATCAAAGTTTAAACTACTACTAGTACAAATGAAGCGCATGTCCCGTGTAGGATAGGAACTTCTGACCGCAACAGAAGACTGTCTGAAACAAAACCAGCGATTATTCCGTAGTTTCACAAAAGTCAAAACAAAAGGTAGGCAGACGATTAGTTAACATCAAGCTTGATATTATCGTACAATAAATCATGTTTGTTAGCGTGCGAAAATTCTGTTCGTTCCAGACGTTACGGCAGTACTGTTGTCAGATGTAATATTCTTCCTGCAAGAGAACAACCAAAAATATGTGTTCGCCGCATTCGATAATAAGGTAAAAAAAAAACAATTTAGTTGTCATTCTTAACATCTGGTCAAGGGTACGCAAACGGTGTACAAGATACCATATACGGTCATTGAATCATCATAAATTAGTGCTAACATCATATCAATATTGGATTATTACGATAAACATGGAAACGTTTAAATCAGATGACGTGTTTTGGAATGTACTACTGGAACTATATGCAATAAGAAAATGGACTTCAGTGAATGCGCAATATCCGACGGGTCAGGCGTCCTTTCACACAGTACGAGAAGCTGCTGGCCAGCTGCTAACGAAGCCTAATATCTGTGTTTGTTATCCCTTCCTTCCGTTTTCTCTTTTCAACCCACCTACCCCATGCTACTGTCATTGCTTCCGGGCTATTTCTCTCTTGCATTCTTTCTCCAAACTATTCTCGGCCTATCTGCCCATTTACCTCCGTGTAATATCGTGCTTCTGGCGCCACCGATGGCTTGCCCTTCGTTACCATCCGTCTTTGTCTCTTCACCCGCTATCGCTGTCAACATGCCTTTCTTGCTGGGTACCACCGTCCTTTTGTCGCCATGTGCTACCGCGCGCGAATCGGTTGGCAATGGCGAATGGCCTGGGCTCGACCGACCACCTGATTTTGATGCTCGGTACGACCTGGTGGCCATAAACTGCGCCCTTGTGGCGGTGCTTCGGGTCGGTGAAATGGACGACCATTCAAAAAACCTCGGATACCATTCACTGGGGTGAATGGATGGCCTGATGGTCCGATCACGGGTGTCGTGTGCCAATTTAACAACTCAATCTGCTTTTTTTTTCGTTGGACGAACTCTGGACGATTGTCAGCCGAGCGTGATCTCTCTGCACAAACTGCTTGTCCGAGAGAGAGCAGGCCAGGACGCCCGGGCGCTGTATCTCATCTCGTCCAACCCTGAGGAGCCCGAGATGTTCGAGTTCATCTGCGTCTCACCCAAGGATAAAGCCTTCTGGCTCGATGCCATTCGTAAGGCCATCGAGACCTGTCCAGCAGAAACCGATGACTCGCAGGAGAAAGGTTCGTTCGCCATTATTTTCGCTGCGGTCGTCGCCTGGAAGTTGCTGCTACCCGGGCACGGCCTGCAGCGACAACCTTATAAACACTTCTAATCACATAAGGAGGGATATACGGGGTAAAAGTAGACATTAGATCATGAATAAATGACGTTCAAAAACAATTTGGACACGAAGGCTCGGGGAAAACGAGCATATTGGTGTTGCCATTGCTAGATAAAAAAAAACTAATACAACATTCACTTGTATGGACGTAACTCTGCAACATCAGATAATGTCAGTTACAAAAAAGTCCCAAAGAAAAAGTAAACCATTGAAAAACAGCCTAAAAAGAAAAAATTTAGCACAGCATAGGACTGACACAAAGATTGATTGGTTTTTTCATGTATCTACCAATCAAATGGCCGATATATGGACTGATGGACGTACTGGAATGGCGTGAAAATTGAATAAAACCTGAAGCAATATTAACTATCAGATTGTTAGAGCGTTAAGGTGGTGTCCCTGTCCGCAATTTCAGGCCATTTTTTAGGCTAAAAGCCCTCGATGAGTTCGCTTCTGCTTGCACACACACCATAAGTTGGAACTCGGCAGCGGCCAGTCGAGTCAGATTAGTGACTGCAAGATCTGAGCGCTTATGTGCGCCAGATGTGGCGGTCGAACCCTAGAAAAATCGGTAAACGATGCCAACGATGGCAATCGTTAACGCTGACATTTGTGTAGTTGACTGGCTGTCTGCCAAGGCTGTTGCTTAGGGTAGCGTTGTAAATACGAGTTGCGATAGGATCATTTGCCTCTTTCTCAGCCTCCATTAGTCTTTGCCCTACGTACGGTGTTGGACTACTGGCCGAAGAGCAACCCTATTCGGTTAGGGTACCGTCAGAGCCGCTTTATCTATGGGTTTGTACCATAATGATTGGTGGCGATAAGAATAGTGATAACGATGCTGCTCATGCCTTGTCTCCAAGGGGGCTGCTCCATCCCCTGGAAGCTGCCGCGTTGATGTCTATGGGGCAAAAGGGCTGCCGCGCCTACGTACGGTGTGTAACAACCAGAAAGAAGCCAAATCGATCAAGTTGTAGTTGCCATTACAAGTTGCAGCACCTGAAGTCCCAAATGAACCTTCGTTCATTGCTAGTATTACTTTTCTAATATTTAAAATAGTCTCTGCATTGAGAGTACTTTATTCTGGCTGATTGGCGCCAATCAATCAGTGTTCCTCCTTCTGAGGAATCACAAAAAGCGGGCTAGAAAAAAATAACTTGATTTTTGTTTGGCGTATAGTTGTCGTAGACTAAAACTGTCATATTTACGTGGTGAGCCTATTCGAAATTCGCGGTCTCCAATTATATGTTGAGAGTGACTTTCTATTACGATTGACACTCGCTTGCCCAATGTGGCGTGCGTGTTCCGTTTCGTTCGTTTGTCCTTGTTGTCCAAGGCTGCAGCAAAGAAAAGGAGCAAATTGGAGGGCAAAACACATTCGATCGCTGTTCAAATAGAGTAGACATTTATCTGTATACATTATTGGAATACACCAGTATACGCTTGCGTTGATGTGTCGTAGCCGGATCGGCGATAAAGCGACGCTATTCATAAATAGGCTTCCTAATGGATTACGCACCCCATAGTCACTTCAGTGGACTTCAAACGTATCGTGCATAAGTGCTGCCAGATTTTGCACCAACCGTAAAAAGATGCTCAGCAGCAAAAGAAAGAAAGAACGTCTTTTGCACCGTCATAATCTCTATAACTCAGAGACGATGACGTTATGTTTTTTGCGCATTGCTACAGGTCCCGTCCATGTCGTTCTGTTAGTGCCATTGAGATGAATTCGATTTGTATTGATTTTATGTTTAATACAAAGTTTCTGATTTGGCTCCTCGCTCATCGCATACCGATCAGGGTCACGAATGTAACTGAAAACGTTACTGGAGCCGAGGTCTAAATTTTTCTTCCTGCTTTCATTTTTCTCGAGTCGTTACCGCCTCAACTGTTAACCTATAATAAAATCTACAACCGGCTAATTGGGCTGTGAAATTAATACGCCCGTAATATCTCAAAGACCTACTAGCTTAGATTACAATATATTCAGGCAATATTTTATAATTCCCTGTTGACGAGTCTTGTCTTTGGTCATGTGTAGCTAATATTACTTGTTTGTAAATTTTCACGTATGCAATTTAACGTATTGATCCGAAGGTTCATCTAACTTTAGAGAGGGCTGCACTATCATTATCGACCAGCTTCTACTTATTTACAGTTGATGACTTGCTCTTATATTACTCGTAACATTTGAACAAGTACCTCTTTTAAAAGTTTTTTCGCTATTGTTCCACGTACGGCGCAACCCAGCACGACCTGGTCAAGCTGGTTCGAATCCTGATTTTTTAGCGCCATTTTTTTTATATGCCGTCAAAACGATGCTGTGCTCCATGCCAAAGGGCATTGCAGGCTGTTTCTAACGAGAGCATTTTTGTACTACACGAATGTGCTGACATTGTTACAGATGCCGAAGAAGTGGCTCGCGCCGATCGACTGCGTCACTTACAGATCTTGCTTCATGATGGAGACCGATCTATTGCGCAAATCTGCCAGGTGAAGCTGACAATCCTCATCGAAATGTTAGAGATCATCGGAGTGGATCAGGATACTATTGATAAGGTATGGCTGCAGCACAGCAGGATTACGATAACGCGCAACGCAGACGACTGGTTCTATCTTAGCGGATTCCTAGCGGTGACGGATGTATGCGTTCTTGTGAGTTTTATTATTAAAATAAAACTGACGCCAGTTATTTAATGAACATGATTATGTCTGCTCAACAACGGACTACTTCGCCGTACCAGCTAACTTTTCCGATACAATCCTTCGCGTCGAAGCACACTTACCAATGTGAAGTAACCCTCCTCATCTAGAGCATTTAAATCCATCCGTACGCGCAGACACTTTCCTCCAATCATTACTAATCATATGATCTCTAATATAAGATAACAGATTGAGTAACCAAAACCTATTGAACTCGTCACTCCTCTACATAGATTAACCCCCGCGACTTCAAATACGGCGACTTACTCCAGAAACTGTCGCCGGAAGAGACTAATCAGATGTTGCTTACGGCAGCTAGTCAGGTGCATCAAATTTTCGCGCGGATTCCCGTCCCACTCCCACCGCTGCCAGGATCGGATGGAACAAACCAAGATTATCGGCGCAACAGCGTTGACGTCAACGATAGCGCACATCAAAGTCTGGGACGAAGCGTCAGCAGTGCGGGAGAGCACCAGAGCGCTGCCAGCAACTGCTTAGATGTAACCGCTATGTTGCCCAAGCGGGCGGAGACCTTTGGGGGCTTCGACGCAAATACACAGAAAGGTACAAACAAATTCAAAATAGGGCCTGATTATCTTTCAATGGTCGATAAAGAACTGCGCTGTAGACTAGGTGCTTAGCGTTACGTACATAGCCTTTGGGCTCAAATTAGAACAGATCTGATTTACGATTCACCGCCCATTTCGAAGCGGATGTATATGGCATGTATCCCGCTCTTGTAGTTCCATTTGTCACAATTGAGCAAGCACCAATTTCTGTAATTTCATTATACATGATTGTTGAAAGAACAATAAAACCAGAATCTAGCGTTTACTTTCATGTTTCGCTGCTTTTGACTAGATATCGTTCATGTAGTCTCCTATATAAAACTTATCTGATCATTCATGCGACCCCAGTCGGTCGGTGGATAGAGCCGGGCGAGCAGTTTTCTCAGTGGTATCATGGACTCTGCGCACTATTATGCGCCATAGTAGGTTTTTAAGACAGGATCGAGGCGATAACGATGTGTGATTTTTCTTCGAATGTCTAACTACAAAGGCCGAGGGTCAGCGATATTGTAAGAACGTTTTTTGCGAACATTTTTTTTTTGTCTCAAAAGCAAAGTATATATGGAAGTGTTTTTTGTCATAACGGAAGAACAGCTAAAAACAAAGTTGTTAATAATATATCCGATGGTGAAAGAGCCGAAGTATTTTCTACGCGTATATATTTGGGGTGTCGTTGTTAATTTTGAGTCGACATTTTTAACCACCCAGGTGGCGTTCCTTCAGGATTGCCCCCATATCTGACTGGTAAGACTTGCGAACAAAATTTCCTGCCCGCTAGAACGAGTCTGTCCTCGTTAGACTTTTGTGTGTCAGGTGTTGGATTGAAGTTTGCTGGATTTGCTCGTTGAAGAACTGCTGGGCTGTCGTGCGTTTGAATTATTGTAGCCTGCTATCTCTATGGGACTCGTGCTGTATGTGCGTGGATCTCGATATTGCTGTA